>NC_090072.1:2988948-3189168 GCF_038355195.1 Osmerus mordax | reverse complement strand
TTGGGCAAGGCACTTCACCCTACTTGCCTCGGGGGAATGTCCCTGTACTTACTGTAAGTCGCTCTGGATAAGAGCGTCTGCTAAATGACTAAATGTTAATGTAAAATAAGAGTGTCTGCTAAATGACTAAATGTTAATGTAAATAAGAGTGTCTGCTAAATGACTAAATGTTAATGTAAATAAGAGCGTCTGCTAAATGACTAAATGTTAATGTAAATAAGAGTGTCTGCTAAATGACTAAATGTTAATGTAAATAAGAGCGTCTGCTAAATGACTAAATGTTAATGTAAATAAGAGCGTCTGCTAAATGACTAAATGTTAATGTAAATAAGAGTGTCTGCTAAATGACTAAATGTTAATGTAAATAAGAGTGTCTGCTAAATGACTAAATGTTAATGTAAATAAGAGCGTCTGCTAAATGACTAAATGTTAATGTAAATAAGAGCGTCTGCTAAATGACTAAATGTTAATGTAAATAAGAGCGTCTGCTAAATGGACTAAATGTTAATGTAAAATAAGAGCGTCTGCTAAATGACTAAATGTTAATGTAAATAAGAGCGTCTGCTAAATGACTAAATGTTAATGTAAATAAGAGCGTCTGCTAAATGACTAAATGTTAATGTAAATAAGAGTGTCTGCTAAATGACTAAATGTTAATGTAAATAAGAGTGTCTGCTAAATGACTAAATGTTAATGTAAATAAGAGCGTCTGCTAAATGACTAAATGTTAATGTAAATAAGAGTGTCTGCTAAATGACTAAATGTTAATGTAAATAAGAGTGTCTGCTAAATGACTAAATGTTAATGTAAATAAGAGTGTCTGCTAAATGACTAAATGTTAATGTAAATAAGAGTGTCTGCTAAATGACTAAATGTTAATGTAAATAAGAGTGTCTGCTAAATGACTAAATGTTAATGTAAATAAGAGCGTCTGCTAAATGACTAAATGTTAATGTAAAGTGTCCAACACATAAACCCTTGCAGCCCAGTGGCGGTGACTTCGGTTACAGAAGCTCTTCTCAATGTTGTGTGCCTGTGAACAAAAATGGCTCAAGTGGAAACATGTTCAGTAGTCTAATCAAAGTGTTACAATACAGTTAGGGGTTAGGAGGAAGAGCTGAAAAGGAATGGAGAGAAAAAGAAAGAGAGAAAGATTATGATATTGTTTTCAAGCTCATGTGGTATTTGATTGACCAGATTCTGTTTAATTAGGCTACAGATTAATTAGCCACGTGAATTATCATCATAAAAGGAAAATAAAGAGGGGGGAGAAAGAGAGGGAGAGAGAGGAGAAGGGGGAGATAGAGAGGAAGGCGTGTCTCATGGCCATGTGCCAGGGATTTGCTATTTAAAGTTTCGTCTCTGCAAGCGCTCCAGAATTTGTTTGCCGTCCTGCACACAGCCCGCGCATCTTGATGCAGAGTTTCTTCTAAGTTTTAATCAGAAAGAAAAGTTGTTTGCTGAAATCATCTCGAAGTTATTGGAGCACGTAGACAAACCAAGTCTCAAGACCGTGCCAAATTTGATCTTTACTCGTCTCATCAAGCTGTCAGCATCAGGTAGGTTAAATTAGCTTTTATGAGCACAATGTCAACAACTTTGAGTCAAATTCGAGAATAGATTATATTTGACACAGATTCTATATTCTAGACACATTCTAGTTTATTGTATGCCAATATAATTCGCTGCTGTTTTTGCCACTGAGAAAAGTGTTCACATGCGGCCGCCTTGACGCCAAAACCTTTTAAATCAAGTGTCAATAAACATACTATTTTATAAGAGTTAAAGCTTACTGGGAGCGTTGGTGTTTACCCAGTTCTATGGACTGGCTCGAGGAGGTGTGTCCGGGAGAGTCTTCTTAGAAGCGCGCTAAACTACACTTGTCCGTTCTTCTGCTGTAGGAGGGTTTGTCAAACCTCAAGTAGATTGTCCCACAGGGTATAATAGCCTATGATTACCCTGTATTATATCATAATTCATTAATACACAGCTTTTGGCAGTCATCTTTATAAAAGTTCGATGATGTAAGCTATAACGTTTATGTAAGAGATCGTTTTTTTTTTTACACAGAATAATTTATACAGAGACTTCCTGAGCATGCTGTGGAACACGCGACGTAAACAGCACTACTTTATTTATTATTTAGCGGCACGCCCTCTCGGCTTTCAGAAAACAGTTTGAGTGGAAATGTTTGGTTATCGGCTGTTATTTAGAGAGGTGGAAGAAGTTGTGAATCCGTGGAAATCGAAAGCGAGAGAAAACAGGACATGAGAAAGTGAGAGGGACTGAGACTAATGTGACACAAACTGAGAAGGGGGCGTTTAGAGAGAGAGAGGGGGGGGGGAGAGAGAGAGAGAGAGTCAGATAGATGGAAGTAATACTCTCTTTATTTTACTAGCCGATAATTAAATCCTGCATTAGCCTGTCTAGCTGTCGTTTGTCACTTCATTTAACTGATTCGCCTGCGTGCGTTACTTCAGAACCCATGTTTCCATTCTGTGGATTTGCCACCCCCTCTCCCACAGGCACCCTCAACTTAACTGTAGAGAACATGCCAACTGGCTGACATATTGTGGGAAACAAGCATTTAAATGCAATGCTTGTTATTAACTGAGACAAAAGACTTCGAACTAGTGTTCCCTGGGAATTCTCCAGATATCAACAGTCATAAATCAAGTGTATTTTTGACAAGAGCTGTTCCTTTGGGAAAGTATAACAATAGCCTACCTGTTGTTCAAACGTTTAGTTTGTCTTTGCTGAAAGACTTTCTGTTCTATTGCACCAGAACCTCTGTGGTTTGTCAAAGGGTGGGAGGTTTGTGAGTCACCTTCAAACAAACAGTTTGTTCATTTTGGACTGCAGGTCTAGGGAGGTCTCCAAATTTGTGGGTACCAATAGTTGCAACAGGCTGGGTCTGAGGCTCGGTCTGAGGCTCGGTCTGAGGCTGGGTCTGAGGCTGGCTTCGAGGCTGGCTTCTGAGGCTGAGGATGGATCTGATGCCGGGGCTGGGGCTGAGGCTGGGGCTGGATCTGAGGCTGGATCTGAGGCTGGATCTGAGGCTGGATCTGAGGCTGGATCTGAGGCTGGATCTGAGGCTGGGGCTTGATGAGGCATGTTACAAAGCACAGGCCTATACACCTCTGTTTCCCACAAGGGGTTAGAAACAGGGTTGAAATGGAAAGGGCAAGGTCCAGCAGTAGATAAACATCCTTCTACAGGTACTCTATGTGCAGAGTTGCACAGATGACTTCAAAATACAAATCTTAGTTCTGATCTGATGACAAAATGTACCCCTCATTGTATTGTATTATAGACACATGCAGAGATATTGTGGTTCGAGTTGAGTAAAGCGGCCATGTAGCTGAGTAAGGAGATAGTGGAGCTGTGTTGATTCATTAAATAATGAAGCTGGCATCTCTCCAGTAAACAATGTGAACTCCAATCAGTGCCAGAAACACACACATAGGTCTTTCTTTCTTTCATTATCGCACTCTCTGACACACACTCATCGATCACAAAAGTTTCACTGAAGGATACTACAACAGTTTATCTGTCAATCAATCTACCAATCAATCAAACAAACAGTCTACCAATCAATCATTTAAACAACCAACCAATAACCTCAGTCTATTTCGTATGCCTTTCTGCATCTTGTATATCTTTCATTTAAATGTATCAAGTGTAGCTCCAATGTGCGTATCTGCAGTTGAGCAATCCTAGCAGAATGACGAAGTGTCTGGGTGACCCTGTGTGAGTAGGAGAGCACCGAGCTGCACGTCCCTCACGTCTCTGCAGGCCTGTGGGGGGGGGGGGGGTCGTGTCGCTAGCAAGAGAAAAAAAACAGAAGGGAGGGGGCTGGAGCTAAAAGCCCGGGGCCCACTGTTCTACACGTTTCCTTCCAAGTTTAATGTCAGCAGCGTATTGTAGTTTGATCCTTGGGCTGGCTGGCTGTTTTTCTGGGTGGAATGACTGATTGGTTGACTGTTTATCTAGGTAGACTTACTGGCTGTTCCTCTGGGCAGACTGACTGTTTGGTTGACTGTTTATCTAGGTAGACTTACTGGCTGTTCCTCTGGGTAGACTGACTGTTTGGTTGACTGTTTATCTGGGTAGACTTACTGGCTGTTCCTCTGGGCAGACTGACTGTTTGGTTGACTGTTTATCTGGGCAGAGATCTACATGACTGTTTGTTGTTTTTTATTCTGGGTTCAGTAGTGCCTGTTCTCTGCCAGACCCCCTGAGCTACTTGGGTAATAATGACCTGGGCCCAAAATTCCTCAACAGTGACCTGTGTGTGTGAGTGTGTGAGTGTGTGAGTGGGAGGGAGGGAGGGAGGGAGGGAGGGAGGGAGGGAGGGAGGGAGGGAGGGAGGGAGGGAGGGAGGGAGGGAGGGAGGGAGGGAGGGAGGGAGAGAAGGAGTTTGTGTGTGTGTGTTCAAACTCAGTTTAGAAAATATATATGTTTAATTGTGTGTTGAGTGAGGTTATTAATACACCAATAATTTTTGGCTGTGCAACTCTGGACCATGGGAAATTCTGTCTGAGAACCAACCCTGCACAGTGTGTTCTACAAGAACCATTTTGTTATCTTTTCCTGCCCACCCTTTTTATTTTTCTCTCCTTTGTACGTCACCCGTACAACAACAAACTCAATTGAGTTCCATGGTACTGAAACTACTATAGCACTTTCGAGGATCATGTTGTTCCATTGAAATGTGTTAAACTACATGCTCCTCTGGTTCCACCCATTGGCACTCAGTATTTGCTTTTCACAATGTATGCTTCATGTTCTGGCTACTCGCAATGTTTTTGGGGCTATCTCGTTGTTTAGGATCATTGACCTATGCACTTTTTGTAAAGCTCTCTCTTATAAGTCGCTTTGGATAAAAGCGTCTGCTAAATGACTAAATGTCAAATGTAAATTTAAAGGAAACAGTTCCTCACACACTTTTGTCAGGTTACCCTTTAAGTTCTGGCATACACATTTCTTTTTATTCCCGGAAGAATTCCATAGCAGATGACAAGATCCTTCTCGACATCTCAACCCGCATGTTAAAACGAAAACACCTCACCTACAAGAAGCTACACCATACACTGTGTCAAGATTTCTTTGATAAGTCTTTTTTCTATTTTTAATAATGGCAGCTAATACGACAGGCGACGGCTAAACAGTCATGATGGTAACAGCACACGTGTATCTGGATTATAACAAGCAATGCTGATTAAGATGACGTGTGAATATGTCTTGTTCTTCAATGGAGGCAAGGACAGATAGACAAGGGCAGAAGAAGAAGGGATAATGTACAGTACCAGAGCTAATATACAGTACACAAGCTAATATATAGTACCAGAGCTAATATACTGTACACAAGCTAATATACAGTACCAGAGATAGTAAACAGTACACAAGGTAATATACAGTACCAGAGCTAATATACTGTACACAAGGGCATTCAAACATGCACCTGTTGATACTGGAGATGAACCAGTCCTGCAACAGACATAAATCAAGCCTATGACAGACAGTAAGTAGATCTCAGATCAAAGAACAGCAGTGAGCCCTGGTAGCTCCGATCTCGGCCCTGGGGAAACCAGGTAATGTGGCACTGTTATCAATACATGACATTGTTAATGAGACACAAAAGCAGGGGGGAAAGTAGGACACCTACCTACTGTACGCCTTCCAACAAGAAAATCTAAATTTAATCACTTCCTGTACATGTTTAGACAAGTGTGTCACACAGCACAACACAGAGATGAACTAACAGAGATAGCGAGGAATGAGGATTAGTTGCTGTATATCTTGCAGACATGACCAATACAAGTTGTTGGTGCTTTCTATGATACGATCTGCCTGCTTGCTTGTCTACCTAGAAGGGGCGAGAATGAATGTGTATTACCTCTGTAATCAGAGTGCGAATTATACAATGACAATTGGGGGGGACAACTTCTTCTCCAGGGCATGTATCGACCCCCCCAACCTGTTGTTTTGACCTCTTTTGGGGGGGTCCGAGTGTTAATTAGGGGGGTCAGACCCCCTCCAAACCCCCCCGTAATGAACAGAGGTTCATTGTTTCCTTCATCAGTTGGCGTCTATTGACGTCCAATGGATTGAGGGAGGGTAGTTCTAGTGTGGCATGTCTGCTTGGTGTCAACCGTGCGTAGCAGGCCAGACACAAGGACAGAGATTAGCACCGCTGAGCGCCTTGTCCTTTCTGAGAGAGTGACTGGACTAATTCGATTATGCTTTGACCCTGTGATGAGATAAGAAGCCTTCATCAGACTCTCTATTCATGAAAGCCTGGTTTGACAGAGGAGCATTTACATTCACATTTAGTCATTTAGCAGACGCTCTTATCCAGAGCGACTTACAGTAAGTACAGGGACATTCCCCCCGAAGCAAGTAGGGTGAAGTGCCTTGCCCAAGGACACAACGTCATTTTGCACGGCCGGGAATCGAACTGGCAACCTTCAGATTACTAGCCCGACTCCCTAACCGCTCAGCCATCTGACTCCCCAGCGTGATAACACACAGACACAATGACTTCATGGTCTTCCATATTTGGGAAAAGGTAAACAGGCTCAGTCACCACATCCAATGACAAATCTGTTAGCTGTGTACATTTCTTCCACGTTGTACAAACACTTAAGATAACTGGTTGGATCGGGTTACGCTGTGCTGAGAACTTCTGCTACTGTTTTGACACATTCCTCATGATTATCTAAACAGTATAAATGGACACTCCAATGCATGACTACCTTAGTTTACCTCTCTATTCAACGGTTCTGTCTCTCTTTCCTCAGAACTTATCCATGGGTGTGAAGGTTCTCCAGTGCTTTCCTTTTTACAGGCGTTGTAAAGAGCGCTGTAAGAGCACACAGCGCCCTCCAGAGGCAGGTGAGAGAACAGCATGCTTCCCCTTATCTCAAGGTCACTTCAGTACTGCAAGTAGTTACTTAACGGACTCATTCATTATAAAATCTTTTGAAATACATGAGAATGAGATGCGTTTTATAAGGTAACATTTCATAGCCAGGTCTGCAGTCAAAGTGTGAGAAATGCGAGAGCTTTGAGCTCATATTATGAAATGTCAAATCTTTAAGTTTTCCATTGAATTGCATACATTTCCAATAATTTGCCTGCCACTCAACCTGTGAGAGTTAGATCATTATTACACCATATCTTATACAAAGTCATGCCTGAGGCTTAATCATAACATATCGTCATGCATGTAAAACAGTTTCACGGAATCCTCTTGTGCAAGGTTGCATGCAGGGACGTGCTTTAAGTTTGTTTCTACAGCAAATTAATTCCTATCCCTCCATCCCTTCCTTCCTTCCCTCCATCCCTTCCTTCCTTCCCTCCCTCTCTCCCCATCCCTCCCTCTTCCCTACCCCATCCCTCCCTCTCTCTCCCCATCCCTCCCTCTTCCCTACCCCATCCCTCCCTCTCTCTCCCCATCCCTCCATCTTCCCTCCCTCTTCCCTACCCCATCCCTCCCTCTCTCTCCCCATCCCTCATATTCCCTCCCTCTTCCCTACCCCATCCCTCCCTCTCTCTCCCCATCCCTCCATCTTCCCTCCCTCTTCCCTACCCCATCCCTCCCTCTCTCTCCCCATCCCTCCATCTTCCCTCCCTCTTCCCTACCCCATCCCTCCCTCCCTCTTCCCTACCCCATCCCTCCCTCCCTCTCCCCATCCCTCCATCTTCCCTACCCCATCCCTCCCTCTCTGTCCTCTCTCCTCTTCCCTCCCTCCAGTGCCAGTAGAGGAGATGAAGCCACGCCTGTCGTCCACGGCGTCGTGGAGCAGCGACGGGGAGGGCAGCCAGAGGGGCTCTCAGATCTACTTCTCCACTAAGGCACGCCTCTCCTTCAGGCACCAGATGAACAGCAACATCAACGCCGTGGACGCCACAAACTGATGAACCTTCCTCCTCCTCCTCATCATCATCGTTTTAAACCCCCCCCCTCCCCCTTTCTGTCATTGTCATCGCCCTAGCAACGCGGGGCCCGAGGCCCTATTAGGTTACACACACCTGTAACACAGTGACATATAACCGCCACAGTGCGCCATCCCTTGCAGTGACTGTAAAGCTGGAGCTAGAGATAGCAGAGCGAAGCTTCTTCCCAAGGCTGAAGGCTGTGTAGTGGAGACTGAAGATGTCGGGGGTTTTGGTCTTAGAGCTAAGTTCTACAATTGTACGTTTTAGTTTTTTTTAGATTATTAGGATGTGGATTTCTGCTCTGCACATTGTAACTCGTCTTACTCTTGAGTGGGAGATGTCTGGTTGTCCGGGTGATGAGAGGAGAACAAATTGGAGATTGTTTACACCTTCATTACCAACTAAGTGCATTATTAATAGATTCATTTTCTTTTTAAAAGGTTGGCTTTCTCTTCCCCTCTTTTTGAATTGTGTCACATCCTGTTTCTATTCTTTATGCAGCTTTGGAACAAAGTCTTTTTTGTGTGTTTTCAATTTTTAATGAGTTAGACCGGAAGTTACTGACTTTGAGTTTGCACAACTTAGACGTCACTGCAACGCGTGTCCAGATGATGTAGGCCGAGTACTGAACATGACACACTCCAATGCTTTAACTGTTGTAATTGCTGCCATTATTAGAAAAGAAAAAAGGGGTTGTCTTTTACTGTTCAGTTGTCTTTCTGTTGAAGGAGACAGAAATGTGTTTGTGCCTTTTCTAACAATCTTTCAAAATGAAGGGAAATGTGGCAGAATTATTTTGTATAACCCAGATATTAAGTGTTTTTGTTACAAGAAGAAATTGTACACATATGTAGATTTTAGCATGTAAAAGCACCTGGGAATAACATCAATGAATTGAGAACAATAACCAACAACCCCAAAAATGTATGTTTTGGTGTTTAAATTGGGGTTTCCTTTACTTTCCTCTAACCTAACCTTAACTTTACTGTCCTTTTCTTAATTCAAAAGTAGCATCGTAACACTTTCTCTCCTATAACAGAATTTTATAAATTTATATTTTTGTACAAAGCATAGATGTAGCTTTCGAGTAAGGGCAAGATTGTATGGGAAAAGGATTCATGAACTGAATGGCGATGCCTAATGACTGTGAAGAAAAATGACAATTTAATTGTGTGTGAAGATAGAGCAAACATTTTTCCCCCACACCTCGATTTGTGTACAATATATTTGTTGCCATTGACACAAACAAATGTACTAACAAGGTAATTACAATCAAATGGAAAGCAACCGTGGATTTGGTGTGAATTCATTGTGCATTGAAGTGAAATGTGTTTTTGCTAAAAGGACAGATTTATGACAGACGTTTATTCTTTCTCAGTTCATCTTTTGCAATCTACATGTCATAGACAAACATACTCCCAATAGTTTTTACTACAAAAACATTGAAATCAGTAAAAAAAATATATATAAAAAAACAAACCTAACATGAAAGGCAGTCCGTAGCTGACCAAGAAAACTGTGTCCTTTCCTGGGTTGTCATTGGCTACTTGGCTCATCACATGACTCAGGGCAGGAGATGACGGCCACACCTGATCCCTACATGTTCTTGGGTTTGGAGATGACTCCGTTGGGGTATTGCTTCTTGAAGCGAGCCACAACATCAGGGTCCAAGAGGTGAATGCCATCCAGCTGGTTGCCAAGAGTGACCCTGAAAGAGAGAGAGAAAAAGGAGAGAGACAGAAGTAGTGAGAGTGGGTGAAGAGAGTGAAGGATTTCAAATACACAAATGAACATTGCTTAGCAGTAGAAGCGTGCAACACATCTGTATACACACACACACACACCAGTTGGGCTGAACGTTGTGGGGGCGACCAAAGAGCTCGATCTTCCTGGTCCCTGGCGACAGTCTCTCGATCATCCCATAGATCTCATCCGGCTTGTGACTAGTGGAGCGCACCTGAGACAGGAAGAAAGGACGAAGAGATAGGAAGTTATATTAATACATAATAGTAAATACTACAGGAATGAGATAAAAAGGGATACATATACAGGTAGATAAAACAAGACTTTTAAAAGTAAATGAACTCATTAAGACCCTCACCTCAGCAACGATGACATCACAGTCCAGCCCTCGGTTGAATCCCTGGGGATTTCCCTTCACACCAACCTATAACCAAACACGCATATTATGTAGAATCACACATACAACAGAACACCACACACACACCATAGAACACCACACACACACACACACCATAGAACACCACACGCACACACTCACTAAGCAGTGCTCCTTCCCATGGTTGAGCCAGTGACCAGTCCTTCCGGTACGGATGATTCTCTGTAACTGATTCGTCTTCACCCAGATGATCTCATCAACACGCTCATAGCTGAGAGAGAGAGACAGAGAGATCAAGTCAGAGAAAGAACGAGAGAGTAAATGATAAGGAGAGAGAGAGGCAGTTGAACCTGGAGCATGTATCCCTATCCAGACCTGACTTTGATGTGTTACTGTTCTAGCAAATAAACAGAACAGAGCTAAACTCACCCCCAAAGATTGAGACACTCTCTGCCAAGTTCCATAGCCCTATTGAGATAGACCAAGGCAAATCAATAACATGATAGATGACATGTACACACAGTACAACACAAAAACAGAATCAGTACACGGATTGAGAGTATTAAGAATTCCATTCTCAATTCACTATTCAAGTAGCTGTCCCATCCGGTGACACTGTCATACTACACTGCGATCTGATTGGTGGTCCCACCTGCCAGTCACCCAGAGGAAGAGGAAGCCGTCGTCCTGGAGCAAGGGGATGTGGAGCTTCCGCATCTCGTCGTCCGTCAGTGTTCCGTAGGGCAGCTCCATGTGGATGTCCCAGGGGGGGTCGGCCATCACCACAGCAAACTTCCCCAGGATGGACACGTCCAGGTAACGGATGTCACAGCAGATCCACTGGACGAGGACGAAGTCAGACACAGACACACCCAAAACAAGCTCATACACCCATCTCACTTAAGTCTCTCTCAAACTCTTATCCTGTATCTTTCCCCCTATTTTTCTAAAAGCCCTAGGATGAGCAGGTACATAGCGGTTGCCGAGGTAACTCCCAAACATTACCTTCCTTCTAATCCTCCTCTACTGTCCCCGTGAAGCCCATCTCACCTGTGAGGGGAACAGTTTCCCCACATTGCTGTCGGCGTCCCCCTGGTGTAGGCCCAGCTCTGTCGCCCCTCCCTGAGGGCCCAGGAGACCCCCTTCCATCTCCGGGGGGGCGTCGATCTCGTAGTGGACGTACTTGCAGGTGTCCATGTGGAAGCACGTGTTGAGGAAGGAGCAGTCCCCCAGGCTTTCGTCTGTGTGCTTGTTGATGATTCGCCTGAGTGATGGGTAGAAGGACAAGGTTCAGCTAATGAGATTACATTTACATTTAGTCATTTAGCAGACGCTCTTATCCAGAGCGACTTACAGTAAGTACAGGGACATTCTCCCCGAGGCAAGTAGGGTGAAGTGCCTTGCCCAAGGACACAACGTCACTTTTGCACGGCCGGGAATCGAACTGGCAACCTTCAGATTACTAGCCCGACTCCCTAACCTCTCAGCCACCTGACGCCCCAGATGGGATGGGTCAATATCAAGCGTACATTAACCAATCACAAGGGAAACACTTGAGGGGCCTTAACAGATCTACAGATGTAATAAGCCATCAACTGCAGCTCTTTAGATATTACAAAAAATATCTAAGGTCAGGATATGTTAGTGAATGAGAGTTGACTGAACAAGTAGTTCAGCCTCAACAAAAAATATCCATAAAAAAGCCACTCTGGATTATTAGATACGAGAATAAAAATTACCAGGCTCAGACCATGGAGAGATGCAGGGGGATGGTTGAGAAGCACTTACCTGAAGTGTAGCTTGGTGCAGGGCAGGGGAGTGTCCCCGGACCTGACACACTCCTCCTTGGTCCCGTGGTCACAGAACTCCTGGACCTGAGCCCGCCCCCGCGATCGGAACTTCTCGACGATGGACTGCTCCTTGGCTGTGCTGGTGTTCAACAGCTCCAGGATCTCTCGGCTCACCTGTCGGACACACACGGAGACACACACAGACACACACACACAGACACGTCAACTACCAAACAATGGCCACTCATCACAAGAATCCCAGAAAGTGTGAACACAGCAACATTTTTATGCGACTGAAATACATTTGCTTTGTTCCTTCTCCCCTCCATCCCCACCTTCTTGCACTGCTGCTCCTTGGTGGACTGTTGGTTCAGGAGGTTTTCTATCTCCATGTCCAGGTGAGACGACGGCCCCTTATTGGTCCTTCCCTTCTTATCCGCCCCGCCTCCTCCACCGCCAGAGGACCCGGCCATCTGGGAGGAAGAAGCTGGCGCCAGGGAGATGGAGGATGTGGGCGGAGGGGAGGGTGGATTCTGAAGAGAAGGGGAGGAGCCTGGTACTCTTTTATGGTGAATTTGGTCCTCTGCTTTCCTCTTAACTCCAGCTCTATGGGCTATGGCCCCACCCCCCATCATGGCCCAAAGTTTAGTGTGGTCCACGGAGATGACCAGAGTGGAGGGCGAGGACGATGTGGAGGATGAAGAGACCAGGGAAGGTTGTCGGACCTCTATCAGCTCCTGGGCAGAGAACTTGAGGAGGAGGCTTTGGATGCAGCCATGAGTGACCGGAGTTTCTGACTGAAAAATAAATCAACAACTGGTCATGGAAGGTTGAGGCTCGGAGAGGACGGGATTGAGAGAGACAGGGGAGGCATACCACGAAGTTTGCCTTAAGGACAGAAGTTTAGATCTCTCCTCCTCTCTTTATCTAGTTCAAGTACAACACGAAATAACATCTGACGCAATTTCCACTTACCGTGTTGAGGTCATTGGTGATGGTCAGGGAGTCTGTGGGGAGTGAGAGACTGAGGTCAGAGAGGTAACCAAGCAGCCTCTTCTCCAGCTCAGGGTCCGGCGGGCGCTCCGTCTCCTCCGGTTGGGGGCTCAGGACGGACGGTCCAGGGCTGTCACTTCTGGTTGTAGCCCCGTCTGAGCTGCCGCCCACCTCTGGGAAGCGGAGACACGCAAGCATCACATAGGAAGCATTACTTTTTTTTCAGCTCGCGTAACATGGGCAGTGCATGTTCGTTAATAACCTACGTTACAGATGAAGTTATTACGTTATTTTGGCGACACTTAATCATCCGTATCCAATGACCTAATGTATAGTTATAACAATCGGGTAGAGGGTCGGACCACAAAGGTCTCGTTGTGAACTCTAGGTCACTAGCCAACCAGTATTGTTTGGATACCATTTTACACAGTGGTCATGCCAAATCCCGCCTTTCGCTAGTCTGTTACCTGCAGCAAGTTGCGTGGGGTCTTTCCGTCGTCGTTGGAGTCTTTCTCGAAGCGAGTCCAGCTGCTTCTTGTGTGCCTGAATGTTGCTCCATGTGTCCGACATCGTCCGAGACTGTAAATGTTATTGTAAAACTAAAATAGGAAGTGCAGGACCCTCCTACATTTGCAAATTAACAAGCGATAATGCGGTACACCAACAAAAGAGGCTCTACATGCCCAGAACTACAACGTTGGGCGCTACAACAATATGTACTGTACACATAGATTGAAAAAAATTATACCAAAAATATTGTATTCGTATTATATATTCACAGTTTTACTGATTCTTCTAAAAACAGTCTGTGCACAAAACAAGAAATGTAGGAACGTTGTGGAACACGAGTCGGTGTGTTTCGGCAATGGACACATTTCCTGTTAGGAATGACTTCCGGGAAAACAAATCTTAGAAGTAATTTGCTCAATTGAACAATATCAATTAAACTATGTTGTGTACATTAATTCCAATAGATATTCTCAAACTATATTCATGCTGACTAAATAATAAATACTAAAAATTGTAAGCCTTTTTACAGCAGCCATCAGTTATTTTCAGCGCCACCAGATGGCATGTTTTCATTCCATTCTACAATTTTCTTCTTCTCTTGCTGCTTTTCTACAACAACCACTGGAAAAGATGGCGGAAGTGGAGAAGGATGGAGAGCCTGCAACAGACAAAGATGATTTACAAATGTTAAAGGTACTCGTTGTGTTTATCACTCTAGCACATATGCTTCGATTATTGTCATATTGCCTGCAGTAGATTTAGCATGTACATATTGGTGCTAGTCTTTCTACTTAGGTTTGCCACTGTAGTTTCTGAAAGTGCATAGTCGTTACTATAACAACTGACACTAACTGTCAGGATAATCGTCCAAATGTGGTGCTGAATACAAGATAATAAACTTGAGACTCGCTGGCTATAGACCTCAAAAAATGTGCAGCATCGGTGGGAATCTGCCTACATGTGCTGATCTGCCCTGCGCATCGGGATGCTAGCTACTAGCTACTACGCTGCTGATTCCTTTGTACGATAGAGGCTGCTGTACTGTACATGGGCTATCCAGGGCCTGCTGTGGTGCTAGCAATCCAGATGGTTGACCAGCCATGCAGCCATAGTGCCGTGTCACCTTTCTGTCATTTTGCGACACATTCACACATGGAACGTCCTGGCTTCATCTAGTGTCTATCTTGGATCTGCTTTGTCTCAGATGAGCTAGACATGATCTTTTGTTCAATGATATTATATTGATTGTGCTTAATTGTAAAAAAAAAAATATATATACCCTTTCTCGTTGGTTTAGGTCATTGTGGATGAATTGTACAATTTTAGGGACCATTACTTTGAGACGCACAATGTGGAAGATGCTGAGAGGAAACAGAATGATGTCACCGTGGAGATGGAGAAAGCACTCAAGAAACTACTGGAGAAAGAAGGTACATTTACATTTAGTCATTTAGCAGACGCTCTTATCCAGAGCGACTTACAGTAAGTACGGGGACATTCTCCCCGAGGCAAGTAGGGTGAAGTGCCTTGCCCAAGGACACAACGTCAGTTGGCATGACCGGGAATCGAACTGGCAACCTTCGGATTACTAGCCCGGCTCCCTCACCACTCAGCCAACTGACTCCCGGGTAAAGATCACTGCAGCAAGAAGAAGTTATCCCTTGTTAAATGAGCTGCCCAATGATTTGCAGGGTAGCATTGCAACCATTTACGATGCATGCGCAACATGCCAAGCTTCCATGCAATATCAAGTTTAGGAAAAGCTTGTTAACTGTGGAGATTCTTTAATGTTGCTCCTCCGCCCCCAGAGTCTCACAGGCACAGTGCCGAGTTTCTGCTGCTGAAGGGCCGGTGTCTGAGCGTGGCCCCGGCCTTCAGTCCCACCGCGGAGGATTGCCTGTCCCGGGCTGTGAAGCTGGAGCCGGGGCTGGTGGAGGGATGGAACACCCTAGGGGAGCAGTACTGGAAGAAGGGAGACCTGACCACGGCCAAGACCTGCTTCACTGGAGCTCTGCAGCAGGTGAGGTGGAACGACGCCATAGAAATCATGCCATGTTGAAGTTGAGATGATGCGTGAGTTGGACTGCGTTTTGCGTGTCTTTTAAAATGTAAATTGTCCCTTGGAACTAACCGCTGTAATACCGTTGGAACTCTACACTTCTGGTCTTTATCTGAACTCTGTCGCTTCCCCTTCCAGAGTAAGAACAAGGTGTCCCTGCGCAGCCTGTCCATGGTGCTGCGGCAGCTGCCAGGAGGGGGCAGCGATGAGCAGGGCAAGCGGGTACTGGAGAGCGTGGACATGGCCAGGCAGGCCGTGCAGCTGGACGTCACGGACGGGACCTCCTGGTGTGAGTGTGTGTGTGGGGCGGGGCAGCAGGATGCTTGAGAAACGAAAGAGCGTGTGTGTGCGTGTTTGTGTGTTAACAGAGCTGAGGATTTTTATCCAGCACGTTTTTCAATGAAGGAGGTATCTCTCATTCACCGTGCAGAACAGAGGAAAGCATCTATTAAATCTGGTAAACTGTAAAAAAATATATATATATATTTTATGTGTGTTGTTTGTTGTTACGTTGACAGACATCCTGGGGAATGCCTATATATCTCTGTTCTTCACCTGCGGACAAAACCCACAGATGTCTCAACAGGCTCTGAGTGCCTACGCCCAGTCTGTGAGTACATAACACATCGAGCTCAGATCTCTTTTTCCAAAGCAGTTTCTTTTACATTTACTGGTGTCTACAGAAGTACCAACTCTTTTTTTTTTTCTTCTGTCTTTCAGGAGAAAGTGGATAGAGCAGCTTCCTCTAACCCTGACCTGCACTTCAACCGAGCTACGGTCTGTCACACATTTGTGCTTCTGTAAAAATTCCTGTATTTGAGGTACTACTGTATATATTTTTTCATTTGTTTACTGAAAACCTTCCACTCAGCAAACCACACCGATATTTGACCTGTACTACGTGTTCCAGTCAGTGGCCTCGCCCTTGTGAATTCTAATAATGACGGTTCCTGGTTGATCGTTCTCCCCCCCTCAGCTGTTCCAGTACGAGGAGATGTTTGGGTCGGCGCTGGGCGGGTACAGCCGGGCGGCGGCCCTGGACCCTGGGTGGGAGGAGCCTCCGGAGCGGGAGAGGCAGCTGCTGGAGTACCTGAGGAAGGTCACAGAGCTCACAGAGAACAAGGTGGGACCGATGAAGGTCGCACACACACAGGCGACATCACCCAGACATTAACACCCACAAAGGCATCTTTCACTTAGAGAACCGTCATACCGTAGAGTTATGAGTGCTAAATAGAGATTCTAGTTGATCGTTTAGGTGTATTGGAATAACGACCTTTTCATTGGAAGAGATGACCTGATAAGTGTTTTGCAGTTTTCTTGCCACCCAGTAGGTGGCAGCATGCTATTACATTTCCTCTCTACTTGTATAACTCTTCCCTCCTTTCATCCCCAGGGCAAAGTGAAGGCGCGTCGTTTGAGAACCATGCTGTCCAACCTAAGCACCTCAGCCCTGGGGCCATGTTCCCACCCTCAGTTCCGCTCCCCCACAGGCCGAGTTGGGAGCCTGGAGCCCCGGTTGCTGTCTTCCCTGACTCACGGCCACAACGCCGGGGTGGCCGCCCTGGGGAAGGTGGTGTTCAGTCTGGCCTCCGAAGGACGCATGGCCTTGTGAGTTCACCCTCGGGGGTTGAGTTGATCCCTCCATTCACAGTTCAGTCTCTTGTCTACATAAGGCTACTCTTTCATCAGTGGTTAGCTCTCTCTCTGTGTATTTAAATTTATGGAAAGTAGGAATGCAAATCACTTTTCTGGCTCAAGCATGGACTTTGCCTTCTGTATACATGAGAAAGTAAACAGAGGCATCTCCCTCTTTTTCCCTCCCTCCCTTCAGTACGTTTGGCATGGTGGACAGCGATGAGACGTGCTGCGTGGTGATGGTGTACAACACGGCGGACAGCTGGGGGGTGCTGATAGGAGACTCTGTTGTCGTCCCGGAGCCCCAGGTCAAACGCCACAGCGTAGCGCACAACGGCCAGGTCTGTGTCTGTGGCCTACACACAATCCTGCTACAGTACACGGAACGAACAATACCTGAATATCCTACATGCTAAACATGTAACGGCTGCACAGTCTACACACTACATAGCATGTTTATGTACCTTTCCTTCGATGCATATAATCTTCTAACACTGTATTTATTTATTTTATATTTTATTGTAGTTTATTTTAATCTAATTCCATTGCTAGTTATGTACCCTTAGTATAGTTAGTCCTCATATTTAAATTTTAGATTCCTATATGTTTAATGTTTGCACCTTCCTGCCAAAGCAAATTCCTTGTCTGTGCAAACTTTCATGGCGAATAAAACCCATTCTGATTCTGATTTGGCTTTACATACGTCTAGTGTAGATAAATACTTTTACTCCGCACTTAAAAAAAACTCCCACTTTGAATTATCTGACGTATTGGTTTCTTTTATCTCCCTGACAGTCTTTTGATTTCCGGAGTATACGAGTGGACTCTCCTCTGCTCCTGATCGTGAACGGAAAGAAACAGAACGCCCAGAGTCAGACGGCTGCGTCGGTTAGCTACAAGCCTCAGAGCGAATGAGAGGGGTGGAGGAAAGGATACATGAAAGGCTAAGAGCCAGAAAGAAGCATGATTTATATGTTAAAAAAAGAAAAACTGTGTGCCTGTAATGTTTGACTTCCTGTAAATAGTAGACACTTTGAATAGTCTTTAGACAAACCCTTTGTACATATTTATAAATATTTCTTCCTTTTGTATTCCGTTGCTCTGGGTGGGAGACAAGTGGATTTTTGTAAATGAGAAAAATGACAATGACAACTGTGACGACAATGCTTTTAAAAAGAATAAAACAAACTTCCCACAAAGAATGAAGACTAATCATTTCTTCCAAACCAGACAGAACTTCACACAAATACAAGCATTAGTAATAAAGATATTTTCACAATCATTTATAAAACTTTAAGAACACGATAATAAAAACAAAACAGCAACAGTAAACAATAACCAAAGAACCTGTAATTCATCTAACCGTCAGATGACAAACCTCTCAACCGACAGTTATGACCAGTAGGCTCACTCAGTGCTTCTTGATGAAGCAACGTCCTCTCTCTCTGGCTGGGGAGCTGAACTGGAAGAAGGTCCTCGCACCCTCGGGCTCCAGGGAGGAGAAGAGGCGGCTGTCCCCCTCGGGGCCCATGCCCAGGAATGAAGGGCTTCCTCTGGGGGAGGGCTGCCTGACCACCCCTGGGGAACACGCAGGAGGTTCAGTGTCTCCTGTTGTCAAGGCGTTTTCCCCTTTAATCCATCAACTAACTTCATCCTGTGTTCACCCTGTTGTCCCTACAGTATACGTGCTTCTTTGTGTTCTGTCTCAAGTGTTTTGTTTGCATAGTTTCCTGCATTCTCTCAATGTATTCCTGTATTTCCTTCCTTTACTAGTTACCAAGGACTGCTTTGTATAGATGGATATCATACACAGCAAATTATCAATGTAAAAAAAACATCTACAATAAGGATTGTCCCCTTCCCAGAATCAGAATCAGAAAGGGATTTATTCGCCATGAAAGTTTGCACAGACAAGGAATTTGCTTTGGCAGGAAGGTGCATACAATAAACATATACCTAAAATTCCCTCTGTCTCTCTGCCTCTCTCTCCCTCTCACCTGAGGTGAAGTCTCTGCCTCCCTCTCACCTGAGGTGAAGTCTCTGCCTCTCTCTCCATCTGTCTCTCTGCCTCTCTCTCTCACCTGAGGTGAAGTCTCTGCCTCTCTCTCCCTCTCACCTGAGGTGAAGTCTCTGCCTCCCTCTCACCTGAGGTGAAGTCTCTGCCTCTCTCTCCATCTGTCTCTCTGCCTCTCTCTCTCACCTGAGGTGAAGTCTCTGCCTCTCTCTCCCTCTCACCTGAGGTGAAGTCTCTGCCTCTCTCTCCATCTGTCTCTCTGCCTCTCTCTCTCACCTGAGGTGAAGTCTCTGCCTCTCTCTCCCTCTCACCTGAGGTGAAGTCTCTGCCTCTGTCTCTCCCTCTCACCTGAAGTGAAGTCCCTGCCTCTCTTTCCCTCTGTCTCTCTCTCCCTCTGTCTCTCTGCCTCTCTCTCCCTCTCACCTGAGGTGAAGTCGGAGGCTCCGTGGGGGGCTGGCTCTCTCTCCCCCACCACCATGTTGCGCAGCCTGAGGGAGTCATAGAGACCCTGCAGCTTCTGGTACTGTCTGTTCCTCTCCATCAGGCGCTCCGACACCTCGCTGTACTTCCTCTTGTACTCATCCGTCACCTGGGTGACGGGAAGAGAGGAGGAGGAGGTGGTGGTGAAAAGACAAACGAAGAAGGGAGAAGATGTCAGTGGGGTGGAGAGGTTCAGCATGAAAAGCAGGTTCGGTCCTCAACAGGTCTTCACATAGGAGATTTGTGAGTCAGAGCAACTCAGCGCCAACCCGCCTTAGGTCAGACCTGCTAATACGGCCTTTGCTCAAGGACATGCTCACAGACACAAGCGTTTTAGGACCAGTTAGGAATGTCATTGATCAGTGATGCATAGGTTACAAGCACCTTCTTCAGAGATGCAATCTCCCCCCTCATTGCACCGAGTTCCAGTTCTCTACTCTGGTTCTGCTGGGTCAGGACCTTCTCCATCTGTTTCACCTGTCCCTCTGCCCTGGACAGGCTGTACTCCTGGTACATTCGTTCCTGGTGCACCTGCCACACACACACACCCACACACATGGATCCTCACGTGGTGGCACTAGCGTGTGATAATCGCCGTTTCATGCGGATTTGCACACATATCAAACACAATGGCGAACCATTTGAATAGTGGTGTGCTTGAAGAGTCAAAAAAACATCCTCGCTAACCTGGTAAGTCCAGAAGGCCAGCGCGCGTGCACTGATGTCCAGCACAGTCTCTGGCCTGAGTCCCGCGAGGACCATGGCCTTGTACTCCTCAGATGGGGACAACTCTGTTCGCACGATGTCAAGCTTCCCCGAGAGCGCAGAGGAACAGGCGGGACAGATCGCTGGGGATCGACTGAACTCACCGGAACCGTGCTGATCGCAGAAAGCATGTGAACAGGCCGTGACCCAAGCAAATCCACACAACTTAGACCGACACTTCGGGAAGTTGCAGAGCAGAGTATCGTCGCAGAGAGACATTTATATAAAGTAAGTTAGCTACAAGAGGACACAAGAACATCACAAAAAATTATGGTTAGAACTCCTCGAGCAAGCTAGGTGGTTACCACGAGCAGGTAGTTAGCACAAGCTGTCAGAAGTATAGGTATCATACTTTATGCACTTTGGGCCCACACAGGATAATATAACACAGTATCACAAAAGTAGATCAGACATCAGCAATATGTGGTAATTTATCTTACTGTTCGCTACCTACCTTGCCAAAGTCTTGTTTGTTGTTAATCAACTAGCTATCTTGCTACTGTAAATTAGCTAAATTGTAATCCCAAAACAGGCTGAACCAAGCCCTAAAATCCATGCATGAATGATAATACAGTGTTTACCTATGTTTGACTAATAACTTCGACAAATGTGGAAGCGTCAATAATAAAGTAACATTAAAGAACCTATATTAGTAAAATGGCAGGTTAAACTGTCGTTCAGCATACTGATCAGGAAAAGTAATCTGATTGGTTAAATGAGAGAGTAGTCAAAAATAGCCAATCATAACACTACATCATGTCTACATTTTACTCTTTTTATTTATTTTTTACATTTTACAGATCTGATTAGAAAACCGTGGCACCCTGATTCATTTTGTGTTAAAATGTCATGTAATTCTAACAATGTTAGCAATTATATTTTTCCGTTTCATATGCTGCATTTTTTCATGTGCACAAGCACTGAAGTCATACATGTGGGACACCTACTTAAATTTGGTATTTTCTTTCTATCTCCCTTTTATCCCTGCTCCACGTGGTACAGGAGTGAGGGCGGGGGGTGAAAGAGGGGCATTGTGCAGAACAGCAGTGAATCCGGGGGTTCATAGTGAGAGAGTGGAGACGGAGATGCTCACTCAACTGTGTCCAGTGCGCCATTGTCGCAGATTCCCATCTATTCTTTCCCTTTTAAATAGAGCTCCGCGCGCAGCAATGGAAGGAGGGGGTCGGGGGTTCAGGCAGTAGTGTGCGCTGGGGAGACAGAACATGGAACACATCCATGTTCTAATGTGGCTGGGCAATCGAGAGAACCCCCACCCCCGTTAATTAGCCATCTTAAAATGAAAGGCAAATGAACCCCATTCATTCCGCTGCAGGAACCACACCACCATATATCCATGTCTATCTTGCGATTGCAATTATGATTGTTGTTGTTATGATTTTTGTATAAGTTATTGTTCAATTCCGAACACTTTAATAGAAGACCAAAACTGATTTTGAAGTTCGAATTTAAATATTAGTCTATAAGTCAGGTCTTCTATCGTCTGTAGACCTGGTTTGTTTCTAATAGTGGAGCTAGAAAACATGCGTTTAATTTATGAGACTTCCTAAATATGTCTCTCGAAAATAAGTTCAAACATCCCTTAAAAGTCCAACAAGAGGGGCATATATTATTTTTGGTTGAATCCATGTGTTTTTTGACATCACATTGTCATTTTTTGATTGAAAGTTTAACTGCTGTGCGGTGCATGTATAGAGAAAATACGGAAGAAAGAGGGAACCAGGAGTCTGTGTGTTCCACGCTATTGAAATGCAAATCTCATTGAAGAACAAGGAGAGGTTGTGTGTGACTGCAGTGTATGTGTGTGTGTGTAATGTGTGTGTGATGTGTGAGTGTATGCATGCAGGGGAACAGCAGGAGAGGAGGGGCGCAATTTGGGCAAGTTTTGGGAGAGAGAAGACTTTAGAAAAACAGCCACACACGCACTCACTGCGGCATCAAATGACACGGCGCAGTCACACGGATTTCCAATTTTAAACCGTTTTTCTCAATCCAAGGAATCAACTTTTGATAGCCTACTGCCAGTTCAAATGCTACCTGAAACTCCACTTAACTGAAATCAGGAGTTCTAGAGGAATTGTTTGGTTTGGGGATTGTTTGGAACGCGTGCAAGTGCGAAAAGTGCCCGGTGTGGTTTAATCGACTGATGCCCCCCTCTCTCTCTGGCCCCTCGTGAATCATGTCACGCCGGAAACAGAAAAGACCTCAGCAACTCGTTAACGCGGATCCGGGGGGCACGCTGCTGCTATCGCACGGTGAGAAAAGTTCATTATTATTCTAGTGCATGTGTTACTATTAACGGGAAATTACTCCCACTAAGCAGAATCCAAGCAACAGGTCGCCACATAAACGTACAGCTCTCGCGGTCAGTATCAATAGGTCCTTTCTTTTGTCATTGCTCTGTGGTTCCTCTGCAATGAAAGCACTGGTTGATTTAGCTGGTTCATTCATAAGTTAATGGTGTACTATTTGCAGCGTTTCCCACCCATGAATAAGTTTTTATTCAAATGCATGACATTTTGATGTGCACGTTAAAGATTTTTCACCATTATCTTCAGTATAGGCCCCTAGTCGATGTCAATGCTAAGTTTGTCAGCAGTCACTTAAGATTCTACTGCAGGTTCTACAGGACAGACCAAGCAAACTAAATATTTACATTCAATGCGTCTGTGGCCATTTTTCTGTGATGTTAGTGGGACACTATTGAGGCAGGCCACACTGCTGGAGATCTTGGTATAGAGAAGTTTCCTATTCACCCCAAAAATGTGGATAGCTACATGGGGGGAAGGGTAAAGGCTGTTTTGGTAAAGATTAATCTCTACCCTTCTATTCTCCTCTCCCTTCTCTCCATACTGCTTTCCTTCACATTTCCTTGTTCTTCCCTCTCTTTTTCTACCCTTCTCTCAATGCTTCCCCCCCCCCCCTTCTCACCCTGCAGTTCTATTGACTGTATACTCCCTCTCAGTTGGGGGTGTAGAAGGTAAAACAAATTTGAGAGAGAGAGGGGGGAGTGGTATGCACCTCAACCTTCCATTTAATGTTTGGCACCAGGAACATACCTCAGACCGGCATTTCGACTAAACGAGTTATTCGCGTAATTCGTTCCCAAACTACAATTTCATTCTAGGAGCCTGAATCTGGCTCTGTTTCAATGAGAAGCTACTCAGGCCTTAGAAGTAGTGAGAAGTACAGTCATTAATTCCATCACTATACAGCCCTCCAGCAGGGAATACTTAGTGTGTCTCCATTGTTTTACCCCTCCCCCCTCATTCCCCCTTACTCTTTCTCACTCTGTGCTCAAGATTTTGAAAGAATTTGACCCCAGAGCTCGAGGGGTCACATGAACTGACCAATCAGAGCTGCCTGGACAGTGCTCAGAACCCTTAGCATGGCCCGACCCTTGACCCCTGTTGTGACGTAAGGGGGAAGGGTGAATGAGGAGATGAAAGACGTAACTGCTGGAGTGAGGGGTGGGTTAAGAGGGGTTATGGGTTGTCTTGGTGATGTGCATTGTCTTCTGAAAGGTGTTGTCATAGCAGCAAGGTGGTCTGCCAGCTTTTGTGGGATAAAGACGCTTAAGAGTTGTCCTTTAGAGAGCACAGAGTAAGACAATACAATAGAAAGAAGCTGTAGAGACTGTGTTGCCTTTGTCGCGTTGAAAAACTGATACGCTTTAAAAACGTAGCCTCAGTTACTTCATTGAAGTGTAATGTGAGCCGTATATGCATTTCTTGTTAGGTAAACTGTTGAGGCCTGCCATGCTTGTTTTTGTTTGTACCCTGCTTGGCTTGTTTGCATGTGGGAGTCAGGTGGCTGAGTGGTTAGGGAATCGGGCTAGTAATCGGAAGGTTGTTGGTTCGATTCCTGGCTGTGTCAAATGACGTTGTGTCCTTGGGCAAGGCACTTCACCCTACTTGCCTCGGGGGGAATGTCCCTGTACTTACTGTAAGTCGCTCTGGATAAGAGCGTCTGCTAAATGACTAAATGTAAATGTAAATGTGTGGAACGTGGAGACTTTGCAGACCCGAGTCTTCACAGATTCATCGTTCAGTTGCTGTTCCAAGCATGTAGTGGCGAGCATCTCCTTATGACTGTCTTTCCCTCCGTCTACAGATGACCAACTGGTTGTGAAATCACCGTCCACCTCTCTGGGTTCAGAACTGACGTCCTCCTCGTCCTCGTCCTCTCCCACCTCCCTCCAGGACTGCCAGCCCCCCCTGGCCCCTCGCCCGTCCCCTGGGGGGCTCCACGCGCCATCCCTCCCCAGCGAGAATTCTCCCCCCCCCCACTGGCCCAGCAACATCACCCCCTTCACTACCTCCCTCCCGAATACCCACTCCTCGCTCTCCCCAGACTTCCCACACCCGTCCCTGTCCTCCCAGACACACTCCCCTCCACTCCTCCTCGGTCAGACGTCTGGACCACACACCCTCACCCACCAGAGCCTCTCCCACCCCACCATGACCTCCCCTCAGATGGGCAGGTCTGCCACCACCACCTCCTCCTCCTCCTCGGTGTCCTCTCTCGGTACCATGACCCACCAGGAGGTGACCAGTCCCGGGCAGCAGACGGCCTCCAGCCCCCTTGGCCCGGGTCAGTTGCAGGTTCCTCCCACCCTGGCAGTGTTGCTGGAGGAGCTCAGGGTGCTGCAGCAGAGGCAGATCCACCAGATGCAGATGACCGAGGAGATCTGCAGGCACGTCCTCCGCCTCGGAGGGGCTGTTTACTCCCAGGATGGACCTCAAGCGGCTGGCAACAGCCACCACAGATCTGGATCTCCTTCCCCAACGCAGCCCTCCCCTGCCCCACGGCCTACCTCAGATTCATCTCTCCTTTCTGGGCTCCCCTCCCTCTTCCCCCAGCCAGCGTTGTCAAAACCCAGCCTCTCTCAAAGTAATGGGAACCGGGCCCCACACTCTTCTACCTCGTCCTCGTCCTCCTCCTCCTCCACCCTTAGTTCATCAGCCGCCTCCCTCCACCCTCTCTCTCTCTCTCTGGGTCTCCCCCCACGCTACCTCCACGAGAAGTCTTCCAATACATCCCCCTTCGGCCACAGCAACGGGGTCGGCTTTCCCACCCCACCCCTCCCTACCTCCAGCCTCTCGCAGGACCTCTTCAACCCCAGCTCCTCCATCGGGTCCTCGGCGAGCTCCTCCTCATTAGGGCGTCCGCCACACGCCTGCCGGTTTTGCGGGAAGGTCTTGAGCAGCGACTCATCCCTCCAGATCCACCTGCGGTCCCACACGGGCGAGAGGCCGTACCAGTGTCCCGTCTGCCTGAGCCGCTTCACCACCCGGGGGAACCTGAAGGCCCACTTCCTGAGGCACCGCGAGCAGAACCCAGAGCTCTCTCTCTCCCTGCTGCCCCCGGCCCTGTCTGACCAGATCCTGCCCACGCCCACCCCCTCCCCCAGCCCCGCCACCTCCACCAGCCAGAGGCGCAGGAAGCGCCGGGCGGAGGACGAGGAGGCGTTCACAGGCGTGAAAGGAGGAGTGGGGCTGGCAGACAGCATGGCTCTAGGTTTCCTGTCCGGAGGGTCTTCTCGCCCCTCGTCCTCCTCCCTCCCCCTGCCCCCCAGCGTGGACATGGCGCTGCTCTCCACGGCTCACTCCTTGCTGCAGCTCAACCGGGCGTCCGCCGCCGCGGCCGCAGCCAGCGCCTCCGGCAGCGGCTCCGGAAGCATCTTGTCTTCGTCTTCGGCCGGCTCTTCGTCGTCCGCCATGGGGAGCCTGTTCAAGGGAGCCAAGCAGCAGAGGTTCGACGAGAATACCCCTCCTCATTCTGGACTGCACCCCAGCTCGCCTTACTCCCAGCTGGCCCACCTCCCCAAGATCCTCTTCCCAGGCGGAGCGTCCGCCCACCACCTCGCCCTCCTCCGCCCGCCGACACACCCCTCCGCCTCCCACCTCGCCTCCCCCCACTCTCAGCTCCCCTTCCCCTTCCCTCCGTACCCTAAAGCACCCACCTCTTCGTCGACATCCTCCCCCACCTCCTCCACCCAAACCTCCGACACCTCCAAGCTACAGCGGTTGGTGCAGAAGCTGGAGAAGCAGCCCCAGGGAGGCACCACCTCCTCTTCGCGTTTCCAGGACGACAACTCAGCCGTCGCGGACATGAACGGCCAAGACCTGACCATCAGTTCCAATGCCTACCGTAGAGAGATGATGGCAGCCTTAGGCCTGAGCCCCAACACCACTGCGGGGGCAATGGATCTGGCCAACCACAACCTCCTCGGATCCAACAACCCCTCCCTGGTCCCTAACCAGTGCGGGGTTTGCCTGCGTGTGCTCAGTTGCCCCAGGGCCCTGCGCCTCCACCAGGCCACCCACCTGGGGGAGCGCCCCTTCCCCTGCAAGCTGTGCGGCCGCTCCTTCTCCACCAAGGGAAGCCTGAGGGCCCATCTGGCCACCCACCGTGCCCGCCCTCCGAATGCCCGCGCCCAGAACTCCTGCCCGCTGTGCCCCCGCAAGTTCACCAACGCCCTGGTGCTCCAGCACCACATCCGCTTGCACCTGGGGGGACAGATACCTCCGGAGGACGACACGGATATGCCTCTGGAGGACGACGCGAACCACCGGAAGATGAATCACCCCTCCGTCTCCCCATCCAAGCCCCAACAGCTTCTCCCTCTGGCCTTGACCATGGGCAGCAACAGCGGGTCCATCGTCCAGAACCCTCCAGTCGGTGGTTTGGATTTGGGGGTGGCTCCCAAGCAGCAATCCCTGGCAGCTGATCTGAGTCGCCCGAAGGTGGAATCTGACCTCTCCACTCCCAGTATTAGTCCACCTCTGACCCATAATCCACAAGAGGCCCTCGGTCAGAGAGAAATTCCCCAGACCGACGATGGGCTAACTAACGGCTCCATTCCCACCCACGCAGACCTCGCTGCCGCTCCAGCAGTCTCCATCTCTGCCCCAGCGGACAATGGAGAGGCTGAGGACCAGCCCCTCTCCCTGTGTATCTCCAAGCCTGGACTGGACAGTGGGTTGAGAGAGAGCCTCAGTAACGCCTCACCATCCGCAGAGAACAAAGTTAGCTCTCATCGAGGTAGCCCCGCCCCTGAATCGACCCCGAGCTCCCCAGCCCCAAACCAGTCACCTGAGCTCCCCCTTCCAGCAGCAGCAGCCTCTGAGCCAGCCACAGACGAACTCACACAGGAGTCCACTCCGGAAGAGGAGCCGGCAGTCACCACGGAGGGGGAGAAGGAGAGCGCCTCGCCCAAGGACAGCTCATCCGTCCTGGGTACCGAGGCGAAGGAGGAGACCCCCTCGGAGGTTTGCGATGGTTCCCAAGAGAAGGCGGACCAGGAGGCTGTGCAGCAGACTGCTCCAACACCCCCAGCACCATCTCCCCAGGCCCCCCGCCCAGACAAACCCTACAGCTGCTCCCAGTGTGGAAAGGCATACGCCAGCCGCAGTGGACTCAAGGTATGAACATACACTACTGTTGTAGATTGGAATCAAAACACCTTTTATATAATATATATATGTATATGATATACCTCACTTTAGCTAAAGCGTTGTTTTTTTTCTGTTCAACAGGGACACATGAAAACCCATCCTGGAGCTGTGGCTAACGCCTCTTCTAAGGCTCCACTGGTCATTCCGGCCAATGAAAACGAGACTGTGGAGGATCGGAGTTCAAATTCAGCCAATGGGACCCCGGGAGAGAAGATTGATATTCAGCCACTGGTAAAAACTCCTGAGAAAAGTTCCTCTCCGGAGGAAGCTCCCACTGTTGATGGTGAAGGAAAGAAACCTGAGGACATTACTGAGTAAAAGGAAATGTGAAAGAAGTCTGCTTGGTTAGAAAAGCCCTGACAAGGAAATGTATTTTCAGCTCAAATTGATCCATTTTAGAATCACTGATTCTATGTTTATTTTTTTATATTATAGTCCAGTAGGGATAGTCTGTCCAGTAGTGTGGCATGTTAGATTGTTTTGAGGTAGTGACTCAGTCAAGTCAGTTATGAAATAATGTTACTATTTCAAAGAACACAGTGAGGCCTTATCGACGCATGTCACAGAATTTCCCTTGAGGCAAAAGAACACGCGTGTGTGTTTGATGGTACTGAATTTCCAAGGGCCGAACAGAGCACAAACTACTTCAAACATGAGCTACTGTAAAATGAAAAGAACCAGGTTTAGGTAAAAAGGTATTTTACACAAACTTAACACCAAAATAGGCCAGTTTAGCAGTGGCCACATTGTAAATATGAACCTTGGTTCCATCTTTTAAAACTTTTTTTTTTTCCTCTTTTTTTAAACTGTCATGCTGCTGTTCTGAAATTTCAATGGAGTTGCACTGTGTCTACTGCTGTCCATACGTCCATTGATACAAACACAACGATTGTGATGATGATGCTAATGATGATGATGATGATGATTGTGTTACACTGCCAGGTATGTTGACTTTGTAAATCCTCGACCTGTCCTGGTCTAACTCTGTAATCACCTTATCTAATGCCCAATCAGACTTCCAACTTCAGTGATTGTAATCGGTTTATCTGTAAAAATAAGGGACAGAACAGACATTGTAAGTGTTTGTGTGTGTGTGTGTGTGTGTGTGAGTGAACCAACGGATCTTCGCCAGAGACCAGGATGATTTGTCGGTGTCTGATATATTTACCTCACCCCTTCTCTTCCTCCTTTGTGTTCCAGTCTCTCCCCCCCCCCCCCTTTCTCTTCTCTCAAAGCACTTGAGAGTTAAAGTTTTCTGCCCCTGCAGAACTTGTCTTCACTGTATCCCTGCTACTTAGTTCAGTATAGTTTTGTATGTTTCATTTTGAAATGGTGTACCGCCATTGTTTTTGTACTGTAGTTAAAAAAATGTGCTTCCACATAGGATGTTAAAAAGAGAAAATAAAATGATGGTGATGGTGAAAAAGAACCCCTTTTTTTTTATCGAGGTTGTCTTTTGTGTGTCCACAATTAGTCCCAGAATAGCTTATGTCTCATTCGGTTCCTCTGTGTTTAAGTATTCTGTGAGCGTGACAGTGTTTCGTGTCTGAGTGTTCCCTGTCGGCCTGTCTACTCGTTTGTCTCTATGCCCTGTGTGTGACTGAGTTCTTTTGTCTACTGCTTCGATAGCAGTCTACTTATTCTGCCTTTTCTGCCCTCATTTTCTTTTCATATGTTTCAGTTCCTCGGGTTCTGTGAGGTGTGTGTGTGTGTGTGTGTGTACAAGGGATAATCAGTGCCTGTGTGAGTGCCGCAGTGTGATTGAAAGTGCAGCTGTAGAGCCCCCCTCCCTCCCTCCCTGTCCTTCTGTGTGTCATACTCTCTTTCATACTCACTCTTTCATTTTCCCTTTTATTTCCCCCTCTCTCTGTGTTCTCCCCCTCCATGTGTAATGGGGCTGACACACAGGAAGCTCTAATCCGTGCACAATGACACCCCTCATCCCCCCTATGTGACTGGAAGCAGCACAGGGGGCAGCATGGACCAACCTGGCCAGCTGTCCCCAAAATGGCTGGTAATCCCCCACACTACTGAGGCTCCAGAAACCATGGTAACCGGTAACCAAGGAGAGGAATCTGGGGGGCAAGAGAAGGGGGACTGGGGGAGAGAGAGAGACAAAGGGCTGAATGGAACCCCCATGTGTGAGAAGTTTGTCCACATGCGTTTCAGTGATAGACATGTCTCAATCAAAAAGGGATAGGAATTAGGGTGAAGGGACGTTCCCAATGTTTGCTTTTCAGTTTGAGATGGACGACTTGTGAAAAGGGTAGTCTTAGATGTGGGCGGGGACAGCCGTCTTGATCAGGTTAGCCCGACCCCTGCAGATAATCAACAGGTGGCTTTGCTATTGATTACAATTCACATTATGCTCATGTTGATCGACTGTACTACTTTAATCAGTCGCTGTCGAAAAATCATCATAGATAAGTGTTAACTGTCTAGATCAAAGTAACAAACTAACATTCCACGACTGATTATCTTAATTGATATTTTACTTTTGTCTCCAGCAAGTCGAAGTTGACTTTTTAAGGACAATAAGCAAAAGAAAACACCAGATTCCATTCGAAGTAATCGAACGCTAAATTATTCCACTGAATGAACGGTTACTTTTTTCCCAGCAGAGGGGGCTGTAGGCCCTATACTGTTTCTAAGATAGACGCATCAAACTTGACTGACATTGTGACTCCCTCCTACCATTTCGAAATAATGCTTAATTTGTACTTTTTCGCTGGGTATGATGCACATACTTCTTTTGCAAAGACAACTAGTTCAGTCTTGTATTGGGAATTAACATTTTATTAAAACTTATCATAATATTTGTATGCAAACACCAAAAGGTAAACGGAAACGTTTTTAAATAAAATCAAAACGAATTGTAGTTGCTGCAGTTATTTTTTACAGTCATTGGCACATATTACCTATAAGCTTGTCTAGTCATGTAGCCAACTTGTATTTTTGTCACCGTGTTAATCACCGAAGACTCTACGTAACCCCATTGAACATTGATCATATGGATTAATCAGTTCAACAGAAACCCAATTAATTACAGCTGCTCAAAACCGTCGTAGCAAGTCATCAATGTAAACCACTCCCACTTCCTCACCTCCTCTCTTGTCTCCTTGGTAGCCGCGTCAGAAAGCAGAAGTTCATCAGCTGATCAAATGGAGCACCTTCAGACCAGACAGACTGTCATCGGTTAAAGCCGGGCCTGCGATCTGTGGACGCGTGACTGATATAGGGAAGGGCAAGTGGAGAGAAAGACGTGCGCAAGGACAGACAGAAGGTGTCGTGGAAGTCGTTTGAAAATCTATGAAGTTTGAATGGATGTCCGCACTTGAGATGAAGGTTTTATAGATCTCTGGACACTGAATCGAGAGCGAGCAGGAATACCAAAATAAGACTCCTCGCTAAGTATCAAGTTCACCTGCACGTGCATCTGGAGAAGGTAATAACCACGATGTAGCCAATAAATGCAGACTATTGGAGCGACCAGATGTTGCCTCTACAGTGGTCAAAGGGTGTTATCTGGTAAGCCCTATGATCAGTTTAACACTTATTCCTCTAAAAATCATTAAATTATTTATTAACCTCTTATGGCATTCCTGGCTCGCTGGGTATGTTCATCAATACGCTCGTTTATCAGTTCTACTGTAAAGATTAACCAGTGAGAGACTAGCATTAGTTGTCTGTGCAGCACCTAAGGCTGATTTCAGAGGTTGCCTGCCACTAAGTTGCAACAGTAAGAGGGAGAAAGAGACTGACAAACTGTCTGTCATGTGTATAACCTTGAGTAGACATACTGAAGCCTCTTAGAGAGTTTATCTGTGCCTTGTGGACCTTGCACTCTGGTCCTTGAGGAGCCTCCCTCTCTCTGTGTCTCCAGCTCTCCTTGTAGTCACATGCCAGGGCTATCTACAGTCCAATACTGTGAAATCAGTCTTCCTTTTGAACTTGCATATCGCGGGGTGAGCACTCTGAACTTCTCCGTCTCTTTCCCCCCCTCTTCCACCACTCACTGTGGTCTGCGTGAGTGGACTTCTCTGTCCCCTTCCTGGTCTGTCGAACCCAAGACCGAGCTGCTGTGGTAGGAGAACGTCTTTGCCATTCACTAACGTAGAGGTGTGTGAGTCTGTCTGTTTCAGATCATGTGTTTGGAGACATGATGTGTGTGTGTGTCTGACATGTTTTGACACGATGCATGTGTGTGTGTGTGTGTGTCTCGCGGAGAATGTATGTTATAGGCATGAGGCGTATGTGTGTCTGAGAATGTAGCTTATAGGCCCAGTCTTCCTAATCAGCCCGGCCACGTGCGTCTCTCCTCATTAGACTCTCATCTAGACTTTCATGCTGAGGGTGATGAACTTTGGAAAACATGTGACTGGATCATCATGCTGACACGTCTTAAAGAGTATCTGTGTGTACACTTTTGTGTCAGTTAGTTGTTTAGACTAACTATCGTGGTGGAAGTTGAAACTGGTAATGAACACTGCAATGTTTTCAGGCACATTTGTCACGCTTTTTCTTTTTTTCGGTCTGCCTCTCTGTCAATACACTCAACCTTAAAAGCCCATTTACTCTGAACTGTAATGGCTCTTAAATTGCCATCTGTAAAAACCAATACCAAGCTGCAGGTGTGTGGGCGTGTGCATGTGTGGCCACGTTTGCCTGGGTGAACATGGCGGCGCCCTGAGGCGGCTTTGGTGTTGTTCTCACAAACGTTTTATAAATGTGTACCAATATCTGTGATCAATGGTTGCCCATGGCAAAGTCCACACACTGTCTAATTCGTTTTATGTCTTCCACAGATGTCACCTGTGGGACCATAGTTGAGGGAAAAAACTTTCATTTTCACCTCAAGCAATATACATTCCCTCTCACTGACTGACTCCTCTGCCGCCCAATCACTGATCCCATCGCCACTTCCCCTCTGAGCCACCTCCAATCCAAAACAATGGCTACCTACAGCCCCGCCCCCAGACAAGACTCGCTCTGCGAGGAGAGCAATGGCGGCACTTCTCTCAAATCGGCAGGCTCCAACGAATCCATGAAGCTGAAGAAGGAGATCTCGCTCCTGAACGGCGTCTGCCTCATCGTGGGCAACATGATCGGCTCAGGGATCTTCGTTTCCCCCAAAGGAGTGCTGATCTACAGCGCCTCCTACGGGCTATCGCTGGTAGTGTGGACCATCGGGGGCATCTTCTCCGTGTTCGGGGCCCTGTGCTACGCCGAGTTGGGCACAACCATCACCAAGTCTGGGGCCAGCTACGCCTACATCCTGGAGGCCTTCGGGGGCTTCATGGCCTTCATCCGGCTGTGGACGTCGCTGCTCATCATAGAACCAACCAGCCAGGCAGTTATAGCCATCACGTTCTCAAACTACATGGTGCAGCCCATCTTCCCTACCTGCATAGCTCCGTATGCAGCCAACCGTCTGCTGGCTGCAGCCTGTATCTGTAAGTGGAGTGTGTGTGTGTGTGTGTGTGTGGGCGTGGGATAGAGAAAAAGGTTGATGGGGGAGTTCTGGACTGTGGTAAATGGGAGAATGTGTCTGTCTTTGTGAAAAAAGGGAGAACAGAACTAACGTGACCTCACTAGACGACCTGGAGAGAGTCGTAGCAGGAGAAGTGTGAACACACCAGGGTGAAAGAGGAACAGAGGGGCAGAGTCATGACAGGCCTCACGTGCTTCCTGTGTAAAAGACACGGAATAAGGGAAAAGATCATTTTACTCAACTTCTCCCCGCAAAAAGTTAGACGTCATCAGTGTCCATGCCAAGAATAAAGAGATAATATCTAGACTAAGAGTGAGTCAGGGAGGGATCTGCATTGAGAGCTTATCTCGTCTATCACCACACAGTTTAGTATAATAAATGGATGGAACTCTCAGAACAGTGGACTAATTAATAGAATTTTGAGATTGGAACAGACAAAGAATAGAACTCTAGGACAGGCAGAACACTGAGACAGACAGAACTCTGGGACAGACAGAACTCTGGAACAGATAGAACTCTGAGACAGACAGAATGTTGAGACAGAAAGCTGGGACAGATACTTGACAGAAACTCTGACAAACAGAACCCGGTCTTACTGAGATGAGGCTTCACATTAAAGTTCCCAAACCTCACTGACTGCTGTAGTAATAAACTATCAGGCAGGCATCCACCCACCAACTCCTACATGGACACACACATAGATAAGTTAAGCTTTGAAGGCTGTGAATGTGCTGATAGCTGTGAAGCTATTGCAGCAGTGAGAGAAAGAGACTCTGACCTGTGGGCTAATGGCAAATGACTGGCTCAGCATGGTGCTGCCACTCACACACACACACGCACACACACACACAGGCACCAGTCTCACATCACATCTGGACCACATCTACGTCCACTGGACCTCCAGAAACCGATCTCAAACCTCCCACCCTTCTAGCCTTCCACTGTCAACATGCCACACCTTGGTACATCTGGGCTCCCGCCCTCCCCCGCCCCCCCCTCTCCTCCTTCCAGTCCACAGGTCACTGTTGTCTGTCTGGTGAGGACCATATGTTATGTTTGAGCTGACAGCCTGTGGAGATGAGACCGTTATTGATGGTGTTATGATCGTTCCTGTCATACAGGGGAGGAGGTGGGGGTTGTTTTTGTGGGCTGGGAGAGGCTGATGTGTCACTGATGTGTAAGAAGTGAGATTGAGATGTTGACGTGAACTTGGGTCTTGACCACAGGCCAACGCTGCTTTCAAGACAAAACACTTTCCCCACACCGTTTTATAACAGAAAGAAATCGATAAGGCATTTTGTAGATGTGAAAGAAATTTTGGAAATTGAAGTTCGCCCCTTCAAGTACCAGAAATGTTTTTTTCTATGGCACATCTCCTCTAAACAGTATCTAAATGCAGATGATAAGATGACAGTTTAGGCTGTATCAAACTGCATGAGAGCCTCGGGCATAGGATGATTGTGAAGATTCAGACCACAGCCAATCCATGCTTCATGCTTTATGATCTTGGAAGGAACAAACAATGATAAAGGCCCAGGGAGAGATAAGGATAGGGAGGAAGCTGAAAAACATGTTTTTCCAAGTAACTTGCAATATCTATGTAGCGTTGAGCAGTGAGCCAGTCAGTCAGTCAGTCAGTAGGTCAATAAAGTATGTGGCGTATGATTATCTCTGTAGTAGAAGTTAGAGTGTCAAGTACTCACAAGCCTGACCATGCAAAACCTTGAGAACATGGTTCTGTGTTCTCTCTCACTGCGCTGCGCCTTACCCCAGACTTCCAACTCTGTGTCCAAGTGTGGGTATGATCGTGTCTCTGTGTGTGTGTGTCGTCATGTCTCTCTCTGATGTGCTGCTCTCAGCTTATTTGATCTGAAAAACAGGCAGGTCTGCTGGAGTCAGCAGCCCCATTTCCTCAAGCTTGGCAGGCTTGGACACACAAACACACACGCAGGGATATTTGTATGTCTAGCAGTGCATGTGAGCATGAATGTGTCTTCCAGTGTGGGCGTCCATGTGACCGTGTGTTACACTCTTTGTATCCACCTCGCAGGTTTGCTGACCTTTGTGAATTGTGCCTATGTGAAGTGGGGAACCAGAGTCCAAGACTTCTTCACCTACGCCAAAGTCATAGCCCTCATCGCTGTCATCATCACAGGCCTGGTCAAGATAGGACAAGGTACTGACGCACCGTTAAGCCCTCATACACACAAATGCACTTTTTAAACTCTCTCTCACGCACACACCTCTTTTTCCCTGACGCACAAGCACAGAATTATTTAATTGGATATGAGAATGACTGCGATCTGCATGGCTTGACTCTCTCAGGTCATACCAAGAACTTCGAGGGTCTGTTTGAGGGCTCGTCCACAGACCCTGGGGACATCGCTCTGGCTCTGTACTCTGCGTTGTTCTCATACTCTGGCTGGGACACCCTCAACTTCGTCACAGAGGAGATCAAGAACCCAGAGAGGTGAGGGGGATGGGGGGGAGGTGAGGGGGATGGGGGGGGGTGAGGGGGGAGGGAAGTGAAGGGGATGGGGGGATAGGGGGGTTGAGGGAGTCGAGGGGGATAGGGGGGGGAGGGTGGGTGGGGTGGGAGCAAACTGTCTTTATTGTGGTTAAGTTTAGGGTTTGAAAAAAGATAAGGCCCAGATCTTACAGGGCATAAAGACAGACTGAAAGTAGTGTTGTTTTAGGACAGGTCTGTATCAGGTAGAGGGGAGGGTGGGAGGGAGGGAGGGGGGCTAAGGCTCCTCCTGGTATTTATCTGAGCCTTCGCTCTGATTCACACAGCCAGACGCTGATCAAATGGACCAAGACGGACATGTGATTGGATCACAAGCTACTCCCAGGGTTCTCAGGCAGATTATGTGACAAACATCCCTCACTGTTCCCCACCTCCACTCCTCTACTCCTCCCCACCTCCACCCCTCCCTCCTTCCCCACCCTTGCCCAGGGGGGTTAACTGGTGACCAGCTCAGTCATAATGAACTAACCCTGAATCTGAGCCAGCTCATTGCCTTCAGCCCCTTACCTTCCCCTACCCCCTCTTCCCCAGACTTCTCTAAATGAAAACCGTCTCTAACTCCCTCTGGTGTTTGTTTGTGTGAACTGCAGGAACCTGCCCATGGCCATTGCAATCTCCATGCCCATAGTAACTGTGATATACATCCTGACCAACGTGGCTTACTACGCTATCTTGCCCATCCAAGCCATTTTAGACAGCGATGCCGTGGCTGTGGTGAGTCACCTTATATAATATCAATACTTCCTATATAGTTTGTTTACTTGGTTCACTTCCTGGTTTCTAACCATGACTTGCAGTTAACTATGATACTGTAATTTACCTTGATGAGTTGGCATACATATTGGTGCTACTAGGCTTGAAAATACATGACCCTTTTTTGTTTTACCCTCCACAGACATTTGCCGACCAGGTGTTCGGAGTGATGAACTGGACGATCCCGCTGGCTGTGGCTCTCTCCTGCTTCGGAGGACTCAACGCCTCCATCCTGGCCGCCTCCAGGTGAGAGGGAACCTGAACACACCTGTTCCTGAACACACCTGTTCCTGAACACACCTGTTCCTGAACACACCTGTTCCTAAACACACCTGTTCCTAAACACACCTGTTCCTAAACACACCTGTTCCTAAACACACCTGTTCCTGAACACACCTGTTCCTGAACACACCTGTTCCTGAACACACCTGTTCCTAAACACACCTGTTCCTGAACACACCTGTTCCTGAACACACCTGTTCCTGAACACACCTGTTCCTAAACACACCTGTTCCTAAACACACCTGTTCCTGAACACACCTGTTCCTGAACACACCTGTTCCTGAACACACCTGTTCCTAAACACACCTGTTCCTAAACACACCTGTTCCTAAACACACCTGTTCCTGTGTTTTGGTCATCAGCATCGTCATTTCATTACACCTGTTTATCACCTCGCCATGCTTTTCTGTAGATACCAGACGACAGAGTAGAGATGTGTGTGTGTGGCTACTCCATTAAGTGTGTGTTCCCGTGGCGTGTGACACGTGTGTGTGTTCCTCCAGGCTGTTCTTCGTGGGCTCCAGAGAGGGTCACCTGCCCGACTACCTGTGCATGATCCACATCACCCGCTACACACCCATCCCTGCCCTGCTCTTCAACGTCAGTCAGCCATCTTCTTTTTCTGTGTTCTCACTCTTACGAGCCTTGTTTGATTGCCTTGGTGGTCCTTTCCAAAACACTCTCTCGTCTCTCTTAAGGTGCTCACTGGCCCAATGTACACCAACCAATGCTATCAAATGTGTGGATGACTATCTAGCTATCTGGCTACAGCTGTGCAATGTTGCCTGGTTTCTGAACACATGCTGTTTTCTGTGGCTGGTTAGGTAGTTATACCAGTTAGCTATGTGATTACACAGCTGTTCATTGTTGGGTTAGTGTGCACTTACCTCTGCACTCACCTTATTCTGCAAACATTCCAAATACAACTGCCATTCTGATGAATGTTGGGATGTTGGTATATGTTGGGGCAGTATGCAAACACCTCTATAGAATTCTGTCTGGTTCCGAATTGTCAGATTTGTATTCCTATTGTTTGCCTTAGAATCCCATCTGCCTCAAGGTTCTGTCTGCCTCAGTATTCCATTCCTCTCATTGTCTGTCTAGCTCGTCACAATTCAGTCTGTCTCATAATTCTGTCTGCTTTAGTGTTCCATCCTTCTAACCCATTACTTGCTTCAACGTCCGTCTAGCTCATAATTCTGTCTGCCAAAAGAGTTCTGTTCCCTCTGAGGGTAAACAAACTGAATGTGGTGCTGTCCTTAACGCTACTGTAGGCCTGTTCACTGATTGCCTGTGTGTTGATGCTGTGCAGGGTGCCATGGCCCTGGTCTACCTGTGTGTGGAGGACATTTTCAGACTCATTAACTACTACAGCTTCAGCTACTGGTTCTTTGTGGGCTTGTCCATTCTGGGCCAACTTTACCTGCGCTGGAAACAGCCTGACAGAGTGAGACCACTCAAGGTAAAAACAAAAAAATATCATATATATATATATAAGATCATTTGAATGTCAGCCCAATGTTCAATCTCCACCAAAACAGTGAACTTACCTTGTGAAAATATAATATAGCAATGTTAACGTTCCTAAGATGATTCTCCTCTCTCTCTCCCTCAGCTCAGTCTGTTCTTCCCTATCGTCTTCTGTCTCCTCACCGTCTTCCTGGTGGTGGTCCCGCTCTACAGTGACACTGTCAACTCCCTGATTGGCATCGGCATCGCCCTATCAGGGGTGCCCGTCTACTTCCTGTGTGTCTACACTCCCGCAAACAAAAGGCCCATGTGGATTCGCAAGAATATTGGTGAGAATTCCATTCACATTCAATTCTGATGTGAATATAACATTACTAGTAACGCTGTTTCACATCGTGCAAAGTTTAGTGAAAAGGTTTGTGTTATTCTCTAAACTATATGGTAGATGTATTTTTGAGTCTTTCAAGTGATTTTTCTATTTTCCCCCAATCTTTATCTCCCTCAGCCTCTTTCGGTCTTCTGATTCAGAAGGTGTGTTACTCTGTTCTGACTGAGATGGACACCGATGACAAGGCAGATTAGCGACCCTCAAACTAACATCTCTCTGACTGAAGACGCACAAAATCAGAGGCTCAACCACACCCAGGTGGTCAGATTCTTCCACTGAGTGGCCGAGAACAGGGTGCTCATGTCAGCAAGAGAAATCCTTCGCTGGACCAAGCCCTGGCTAACCAATCATGTACATGATCATGTACTGAATAGACAATGGAGTCCTGCCATGCCCAAGATGACACAAAAGCAGACATCACAGAATATTCTTTACATTCCACAAGAATAAATTAAGCATTCCTGTCTTTGAGATATATTTGTAGTTTTAACCGAACAATGAGGTAGATCTCTCGATTAATTGTTCAGTTCGTAATTGAAATTTGTGAAGTTAAAGAGTAATTCTCAAGTATTTTTGAAGGGCAAGTAATTACGTAGGATAAATTCTCTTTTCTGAGGAAAGGAGAACATCTTTGAAACTGTAAGCACTGATGACCAGAGAAAATGTCTTTAGTATCTCCTGTCGTGAAAGACCAGAAGAATAAGACACTCATGGCACATACCTCTCATGTTAAGGGTATTTGTTTGTCCTGTAATATTAGTATTTCTGCCAAAGATCTTAGTGAAGGGCTTTTTTTTTTCTCCTACATCCTCAAACCTGAGGTGGATGTTAATTGACCTCACAAATGGCAAAGACTTTTTTAATGTATTTATAATAAATCACTCATGGATATTGATAATTGCTCTTTTCATTTACATTGTCATTTAGCAGATGCTCTTATCCAGAGCGACTTACAGTAAGTACAGGGACATACCAAGGCAAGTAGGGTGAAGTGCCTTCCCCAAGGACACAACATCATATGGCACGGCCAGGAAACAAACCGGCAACCTTCTGATTGATAGTCCGATTCCCTAACCGCTCAGCCATCTGACCCCCCCCCAATTAACACACCATGGTATGAAGCTACAGACATGTGCTCTTTAATTGGAATAATACACTGAAGACCCCACTCTGTTCTTCCAACCAACCATTTCACAGACTTATCCATCAATAAATATATACACACACGTTTCTTTGGGCCTCCCAAGCTTTCACTCATTCTCTTTTATCCAATAGTCTCTTCCCATGGCCTCTTCTTGCCACTGGTTGGCTGGGCAGCAGTCTTGGCCTGTGCTGCTGCTGCTGGTCTGGGTGGCGCCACCTGCTGGAGGGGGTTATGGTTGAATGTCTGCCTTAAAGGACCTGGATAAACAGGAAAGAGGAGGAGGAAACACAATGAACAACACATAACTGCATGAAGTAACAAGAGTTAAGGAGGAGAGAGAGAGAAACATATTTATTTAAAAATAGGAAAGAGGCAGAACGATGAGAAGGCCCAAGGTGCGACTGACCTTTGGCGGCCAGTTGCAGGTGGTTCTTGATCCTCTTCTCTCTCTCCTCCAGCTGGTGGACCAGCTGAGCGTTCTTCCAGCCTGGGAGAAAGAGAGGGATGACAGCGACTTGTAAAAAAAAGTGAGTCAGAGGAGAATGAACGTGTCTGTGTCAGAGACAGTGAATACATAAGGTACAACGGGATGAGTGCCTTCTGTTGAATGATTCCTGACTACACCCAGGGTGCGAAATACAAACCCCCCTAATTAAGACTTGGGACCCCCCCAAAAGAGGTAAAAACAACAGGTAGGGGGGTCGATACATTTATATATCGTTCTTACCTGTAATCGTAAATATTACTTTACGCCCTGGAGAAGAATTTGACACCCCCGATTGTTATATTTTTATTGTTTTTGACCCCCTCGATTGTCATTGTATAATTCACACTCTGACCACACCCACCTTTCTTGATGCCGTCAAAGAGGCCGTCTTGGGGGGGCATGGAGGATGGGGGGTGGATGATCTTCTCTGGGATCCGCAGCTTCTGCCTGACGAGAGGGTGTTTGAGCAGAGCCACCTGGCCCAGGGAGAAGCAGTTGGAGGTCAGCCAGTAGGTGAACACCGCCTGGGGGGAGAGACAGGTAGCAGATTATAAGATACCACTGTCTCACAGCAGAGGGCGCAATTACTCTACAGACTAATGTTGTGACGAGAAAAGGGAGGCGTAGAAGAGAGGAAGGGGAGAGAGAGGAAGGGGAGAGAGGAAGGGGAGAGAGGAAGGGGAGAGAGGAAGGGGAGAGAGGAAGGGGAGAGAGGAAGGGGAGAGAGGAAGGGGAGAGAGGAAGGGGAGAGAGAGGAAGGGGAGAGAGAGGAAGGGGAGAGAGGGAAAGGGGAGAGAGAGAAAGGGGAGAGAGAGAAAGGGGAGAGAGAGAAAGGGGAGAGAGAGAAAGGGGAGAGAGGGGAAGGGGAGAGAGGAAGGGGAGAGAGAGGAAAGGGAGAGAGGAAGGGGAGAGAGAGGCTGACCGTGGGGAAGTTGATGGTGAGCGGCAGGATAATGAAGGGCATGATCCTGAACACAGTCTTCATGGCTCGCATGTTGGGGTTGTCTATACCAGACTCTGCCCCCAACTGAAACAGGTGGAAGAACGGGTCATTTGAGTGGAAGATTTAAACAATTTGACAGATCCTAATCAATACCTGACATTCTACACAAAGCATTAAATTGCTCCAGTAAGCATCCTCGGCCTCCATGCCCCCTCACCTCCAGTATGAAGAACATGGTGCCTGTGACGGCTAAAGGGAGGATGAAGTAGGGGTCAGCTGCAGTCAGGTCAGTGAACCAGAACAGCCCTCCTGTCTGCATGCTGGGCACCGGGTGGTACGACATCTTGCGCAGAGCGATGAAGAAGGAGATGAAGACTGGTGTCTGTGAGGGAGGAAGGGAGAGATTATATTCATTGTTATAAAGAGGACCAAGCGTTCTTCAATACGTACTGACTGGAATAAGAGTTGGTAGGCATGGACAGTGTTGCGCTGCAGCCTGTCGTACAAACATGACTTGTGCGACGCTGTGTCTTGTGAGAGAGGAGGAGCACTCGACACTGACCTGTGCGAGAGGGACCAGGAAGCCACGGAGAGGGTTGACGTCATGCTTCTTCTGGAACATGGTGAGGTCAGCGTAGGCCTTGGCAACTAGACAGAGGGAAAGATGATGCATGACACTGCATTCCCGTAAGGCACGAATAGACTAGTTAGTACGTTTCAGGTAATAGACGGAAAGCAAAGGGCAGAAAGTTTGAGATGAGAGGAGGAGGAGGGAGGACTCACAGTCAAACTTGTTTCCGCTCTGTTTGGCTTCGTTCATCTTACTGGTGAGTTTGGTCATCTCTGGCATCACGTTGTTGAGCTTCGCCGCCTCCCTCTGGCCTTTCACAATCACTGGGAACACCAACATTCGAGCTAGCACTGTGCCTGGGGTAAGATAAAGAAGGTCAAAAACAACAACTAGCAGTGCATTATGATTTCCCGACAGCAGTTCTCAGCAGAAAGCCTTGAAAAGGTCATACAAGGTCACATGAGTAGGATAAAGTATCAACCATCTGAACCAAGCTCAGTTTTGGTAGGGGTTTTGTATAGCAACAATCAGTGTTTACCTATAACGATGGCGCCCCACCAGGGAACCCCCAAATCCACGTGGAAGAACTCCAGCATATTCTGGACCAGACCCACAGGAGTGGAGCACCCCAGACCCAGCTCCGCCAGGCTGACTTCGGCTCCAGGCCCGTGGAGCACGTCCAGGGCTGTCGGAGCAGCCTCCACCAGCGACTCAGAGATCGGTTGTGTTATTACAGGGGTGGGGTCTGCGATGACAGGACTGGAAACGGGAATGGATGCTTCCACAACTGGAGTTGACGGGGGAACCGGTGCAATTGGGGTCTGTAAAAGTCGACAGGAGATCTTGATCTATATTTTGGTCTAAACATCCCAGAAATGGTATGCAAGGATGAAACAGAAATGCTCACAGAAATGCTCACAAAAAGGTAACAAAAATCGCAGTTTCACCTGTGAGCTGTTGTGCCTGACTGACACAGCGCTGACCAATAAGAACCTCCCATGGTGTCGCCGACCAAGGACGGCTCTGGTAGCAGGACTCCTGCAGTCCATGTGAAGGTGGGAGCTCTGTATAAACCTCTACAGAATGAAGAGAATACGGCTGGTCAGTGAGATATTTCACTTTAATAAACCACAGACATAAGGCATTCGTGGCCACCACGCAAAACACATAGTATCCTGACTCCCGGCTAAAACATCCTGCTAAGTTAGCATGCTAGCTGCAACAGCTCAGATCTACAGGAAGTTCTACTATTTTAGCTAGCTATCGAGAAAACTAGCACAACGTATACTACTACTTATTAGACACATTTTTAAACGTCAATCATGTCAACAGGTGTCAGAATTATTGCTTTAGCTAAATTACGTAGCTTGTTGCTGGCTTCAGTGAGTAATAGGACACACACTAGCTGTGTCAAAGTCAAAGCATGCATACCATGGTAGCCTACGCGTCAGTGAAAAACCCTCTGTTTATTGCCAATGGAACCAGAAAACACGTTAATCGGACAGCACCGATTCATGATCAAAACTAACCTGATTCCATCCTTCTGGAAATGTATGCTTAACTCGTTTAGATAAACTCGTCCGTTGAAACAAACATCTCGTTAGGCAAACTGGAGTCACCCCACTTCTAATCGCTGCCATGTTGAAATTGTAACTACGGGCACCTAAAGTGGACAATCTAAGTACGTTAGTACGGTGGCTGTGAAGTCCAACACACACCTACTATGTGTACATGTACATCCCCAAATGAACACACGTGCCTGTATGTACTATCCACCAGGGGGGATTATTACTCTATTTGCTCCCTGTCTCATATTCTATGTATGTTGCTTGCTAATGCTAGAGGCAGGGAGTGCTTCCCTTAGATACATCCACTTTGCCAAAGTCAAACCTATTTCCATGTCCATGGTTATCAATAAATGCTCAAATCAAATAACGTGAGTGTCTTGACTGAACTGGGGCCAAGAGTACCTTTCAGATCTAACTTCTAGGAGTCTAGAGTATGGTAAGCTTTCCTAAAATACTGTGGCTGTCTGGTCTATGATGTAGTAACCATAAGTGTATAACAAACATCTGCTGTATGTCATCTTTATTTTTCTCTATTTGCTATAAATGTCATCCTCTGACCTTCATGCCCTAAGAGAGACTTTGCAACCACCACTGTGTAACTGGTAGTTTTTCTTGTCGAGGTGTATCTTAACTCTCTCTCTAATCAGCTGATCGTCTAATACTTATAAATCTAGTACCTAAACTGATAGCCTACATTACCATGGTGTGTTTAATATCTAAAAGTGTGACATTTTATAGGCACACCATTACTATTATATTCATCAATTATTCACAAGTAATAATATGAAGTTTAATTATACATACAGTACATCAATGTCTTGAACACATGCATATTTATAGATAGGGAACAGTGCCCACGATGATGTCGGTAACACAGATTTGGAATTGTAGATATACTAGTGCACCAAATCGTGTCCAAAATCATGGCATTATTAGTGAGATAAAAAAGTTGATCCTGTACATTAAATATGTGACTAAATTACATAAAATACCAATGCACTTTTTATTCTAATGAAAACAGAACTTTGATTGCCCAATTAACCTTACTCTCAGATTATGTAATGTTTAACATCATGGAAAAAATAAATCCTCATACACCAAAAAAATCAATGGGCCTTCTTGTCCTTCAATACTATACTTTTGTTTACAAGAAAAATGCTCATCGCTCTTCTGCTGGCCGTCGTTCTCTTCTTTTGTCCATCCAACTTCTTTCTTTTCTAAATAAATAATAGATACATCATGACAAATTATTATAGTGCCACATCTGTGTTCTTGCAACTTTCAATGGGTTAAATGTACATAAACAGATTGACCCTTTTCACTGCATCTTTTACATTTAACGACAGAAAAGCAACCAGTAGAGCTGGACTGCTTCCATTTAGTCTCACACGACCCCCTCCCACCTCACACTTTTACATTTTTTACACAATCACCCACTCTTCTATTCTCGTAATTCACACCTTGCTTTCCTGACAAAATCCTTCTTACATTTACATTTAGTCATTTAGCAGACTTTATCTTTGTCATCTTATGTCAACAGGTCAAACTGTCAAGAACGGAAACGGAAACGATCCAGGCTTTTGCTGTTTACTGTAACTGGAGGGTAATGGATGAGTATGTGTGTGCGTTAAAGAAAGACACTGTGCTTTTGAAAGTGTGCCACAGAATGTTCATTGTCATCACATAGCTTAGTACAATCTCATTGTAACTTTTCAGAACCGTAATGTCCACCCAGTGTCCATCAGCAATGTGTAGAAAGACTCTGGGCTGAATGCAACTGCACTGCACTGGGGGCCTGTAGGGCAGCGTGGACTCTGGAGGAGCGGTACTTCCTGTAGGCGGCCATGACAGCAGCCAGGAGGGAGAGTGCAGTTGTGACCCCCAGGACCACAGACACTGTAGACTCTGTACCTCTGACCCCAGACACCACAGACACTGTAGGCTCTGTACCTCTGACCCCAGACACCACAGACACTGTAGACTCTGTACCTCTGACCCCAGGGACCACAGACACTGTAGGCTCTGTACCTCTGACCCCAGGAACCACAGCCACTGTAGGCTCTGTACCTCTGACCCCCAGGACCACAGACACTGTAGACTCTGTACCTCTGACCCCAGACACCACAGACACTGTAAGCTCTGTACCTCTGACCACAGACACTGTAGGCTCTGTACCTCTGACCCCCAGGACCACAGACACTGTAGACTCTGTACCTCTGACCCCAGGGACCACAGCCACTGTAGGCTCTGTACCTCTGACCCCCAGGACCACAGACACTGTAGGCTCTGTACCTCTGACCCCCAGGACCACAGACACTGTAGGCTCTGTACCTCTGACCCCCAGGACCACAGACACTGTAGGCTCTGTACCTCTGACCCCAGGGATGGCAGAGGGATCGATAGGGGTCACACTGAGGTCAGGGGTCAAGTTCTGGTAAATTATAGAATGACTAGGGGAAAGAAAATATAAAATATTTAATGTAGTGTAGGAATATCTGTCGGAAAGCATAAAATACATGATTACACACATGAATTGGAATAATTTCCTCGTGCAGTTCACTTCCTTGTGATGTTTTGGTTTACTAGAAGTGCAACGCCCTTGCCTGAGTTTCCAGGTAAACATCTTTAACCTAACAGTTCCTCATACCTAACTTTGCATTTTTTTACTGAAGTCATGAGGTTATGAAGATGGAAGAGAAAGAAGGAACAGTGGATCAAGCACCTGCAAGAAAATCTTGTGTTACCCTTGTCACAGTCAACTATCACTGGTGTGGTGTTATGGTCAGACTGGAACTGCCACACTGCAGTCTGTTGTTTTTCTGCTTATTGACCCCCTCCCTGCTTCTTGTATTATTTAAAAATAAATAATACACAGAACCAAACAGCGTGGACATATTTTATTTATATTTTAAACAAAGATGGAAGACCTACAACTTCCAGTCAATTATCTTTGTTGCAGTGACTAACCATCTATGACATAGTTCTTTACAAATAGTGACTGAACACAACATTACAAACAGTTGAAAGTGTTTACTCTTGAAAGCATTCATATCATAATTCCAGGCCTATTTTCTATATGAATCACTGCAATATTACAGCAAACTAAGAGACAACATTCCTGAAGCTTTACCCTTTTCATTGTCTTATTTACGGTGCGGGAGAGTGAGAGAGAGAGAGAGAGAGAGAGAGAGAGAGAGAGAGAAAGAGAGAGAAAGAGAAAGAAAGAGCGCGTGTGTGCGAGCGAGAGGCCAAGGTCTGCGGTCTTGGCCATTAGTTAATTTACTTATTTTTGTGTAGGTAATATGTTGTTAAATATGTTTAAACTTAAATAAATTACAAGTAGTTTTGTCTCGTTGTATTAATTTTTCCTGTTATTGACGTGCCTAATGCGCAACCAGAAATGTGAATATATACGAATATAGTTTTTTTTAAGCTTTTTTTTTTTTAGGGAATATTCGAAATTTTGACAGCCATAGTGACACTGCGTGTCTTCTTCGTGACCTCTGTACAGAATCTGGTGCCAGCTTACCCTTCTTACTGGACTTGTCTCCATATTTACCTTTTCTACTGAGTCTTATACAATTAAATAAACGAGAGCTGCGCTTCTCTTTTTTCCCATGAGCCCCTCTCGTCATTTCTCTTTCCTGCCCTATTATGTGACTATCTTCATCATGTTTACTGACATGATCATTTATTTTCTCTTTATCACAACTAGCTTGACTTTTTCTGCCTTTTTGCGGTTGTTCTTTATCATCATCCTGTTCTTTTTGTTTGTATACATTGCCCATCTCTTTTTCTTCCTCTGTCTTTCCATCACCAATTTCTCCTCCTCTTTCTTCAACATCTGTCACCACTGCGACATAATTTCCTCTAACATAAGCTACGTCTCCATTGATTTCCTGATCCCCATCATCTATCCAGTTGACAACATCTTCATCTTTTCCGGTCTTTCCATCACCTACTTCTCCACCCATCTCTTTATCTCCATCCCCTGTCTCTTTTTCTCTCTCTCCACTATATATCTCCCCACCTTTTTCTTTAACATTAGTCACACCCACAAAATTTTCTCTCCTTGCAAAACGTAAATTTCTATCCATCCCATCATCTATCTTATTTTTATTTTCTCTTTTTCTACTGCCTACCTCTTCTCCCCTTTCCCCACCCCATTCCTTCTTTTGTTCTGGCTCTTTATTATGTACATCTCGTACTTCTTCTCTATCCCCACCCCCTACCTCATTTTCTTTCCCTTGTTCTTCACTTATCTTGTCATCTCTTTCTCTCTTTCCATCACCTGCCTCCCCTCCTCCTTCTTCAATACTATGAACTCCGTTTTCTCTCTCTCCCTCGCCTACCACTCCTTCTCTTACTGGAATATTACTGTCATCTTCATTTTCTTTCTCCTCATTGGACACATGTCCGTCCATTTCTCCATCATCTATTTCATTTTGTTTGAGTTTTTCAGCCTCTGTCATATTTTCTTTTTCTACTTTGTCTCCCTCTCTTCCTTTTTCTTCTACATTAACAACATCTCCATCATTTCCTGTCCTTCCATCACCTACCTTTTCATCAGTTTCTTCATCTCTATCGCCTGCCTGTATTTTTTCCTCTCTCTCTCCATACTGTACCCGTGCCATACTTTCATCTACATTACTAGCATCTACATCCTTTCCTCCTCCCTCACCTACCTGTCTATCTGGTTCCTGATCCCCACCCTCTGTTTCATTCTCATTTCCTCTTTTTACATAATCTGTCTCTTCTAACCTCTTTTCCTCCCATTCGTTTGTTTTCTCCTGCTGTTTATCCTGTGCTGATCCTACTTCTTCTCTCTCTGCATCACCTGTCAGTTTTTCTTTGCATTCCTCTCCACTTATCTTATCTCTTTCTCTCTTTCCATCATCTGCCTCCTGTCCTCCTTCAAAAGTAGGAACTCCTCCCACCTTTTCTCTCTCTCCCTCACCTACCACTCCTTCTGTTACTGGAATATTTCTGTCATCTTCATTTTCTTTGCCTTGTTCTTCACTTATCTTGTCATCTCTTTCTCTCTTTCCATCACCTGCCTCCCCTCCTCCTTCTTCAATACTATGAACTCCGTTTTCTCTTTCTCCCTCGCCTACCACTCCTTCTCTTACTGGAATATTACTGTCATCTTCATTTTCTTTGCCTTGTTCTTCACTTATCTTGTCATCTCTTTCTCTCTTTCCATCACCTGCCACATTTTCTTTGCCTCGCTCTCCACTTATCTTATCTCTTTCTCTCTTTCCATCATCTGCCTCCTGTCCTCCTTCAATAGTAGGAACTCCTTCCTCCTTTCCATCACCTGCCTCCTGTCCTTCAATAGAAGGAACTCCTTCCTCCTTTTCTGTCTCTCCATCACCTGCCTCTCCTCCTCCTACTGGAATATTACAATCGTCTCCATTTTCCTTCTCTCTGCTGCCATGTCTTTCCATTTCTTTATCTCCTTCCTTTCCTGTGTTTCCTTCACACTCTTGTCTTTCTTTTTTTCGTTGTTCTTCATCTTCATCCTGTTCTCTTTTTCTTTTGATTGTTGACCTTTTGATTGTTGATTTGACCTTCTTCCCGTCTAAGTAAAGAAAGAAAAATGTATTGTAGCATCAATAATTAAAAATATATTTTTTAAAGCAACTGTCGCCTTACCTTTCTTATACATGAGCAGGTAGGCACTCAAGGAGCTAAAACTATAATGATCAAAGACAGGTAAAGTTACTGTAGGCATTGTAAGTTGTCACAGAAAACAAAGTTTCAACCACCCAAATGGTGATACGCAAAAACAACATACCGTTCTGGAAAGGGTTCATTAGCCTGTAATGTAAAAGTTTTTTTTTTTTACTCATGAATTGAAACATACTTTGCATACTTTACTACGATTGAAACATACTTTGAAATTATGATTATATTTTATAACAAATCTAGCACTAATGACGGAAAAAATCTATTACTGTACATGAATCTCCTCACCTGACGGACTTGTGTATCATCAAACGTATACCAACACTGATTTTCAAAGGACTTGACAGTAGCAGTGTAGTGCCCACTACTTAAACTTCCAAAATGGTCCACTACTGCATATAGTTCATATGTAGGATCCTGTTTGACATTATCAAATTATAAACGTATTGTATAAAAATAATAGGGCGGACACTTTAATTTGATATGCATGCTGTTGTATTTAGTATTTAGTTATAATTTATGATTAAAAATATTGTAAATACCGCTGTCTGTAATTTGGAGTCTATGTCCACATAACAATTGTTTTTGACATATGACATTCGGTTGTAGTCAAACTCAAATCTTTTGAGGAGCAGAGTCAAACTCTCTGGGTAACGTTTCATTTTGCATTCCTACACAAACATCACAAAATGTATAAAAGTAATTAAAAACAACAAAAATGCATTACAACAATCAAAGTGATTATGAACATCTTAAATCCTAACTCACAGTGGTAGCATCTACTTTGTCATCACATCGATCACAGTAAATCCTATTTTCTTCATTGACATCAGTCTTCGCGAAAAAACTTGCATAGCCATCCATCTGAAAATCAAAGACAAAAACGTTTTCAAAATCTTAAGTTGTAGCTTGGCCCTCATAAGACTAATGCTCCCTATTAGGTATAAAATGTTTATCTTACCACACTGTTGGTGCAAGGCTTTTCCAGTGACAGAGGTAGACTCCAAAAGTGACCTTCATTCTTGGTTGTATGGCCCATTGAGCATGTTGTTTCATGGCTCAGACCTCCTTTGAAGATCTACATGACAAAATACAACAAATTCAAGACCACTTGTTGATTGAGTCCATTTTGTATATTATTTTCACTTCAAATGTACCTGTAGGAAATGTATATACAGTACCTTTGACACTTCTGGATTGACCAAAGTTAGTATCTTCTCAAAATACTCTGCAGCATCCCTTTGCTCAAACACTGGGGGCCAAAACAAAAGCAAAAGCAGCTGCATTACATCAACACACGTGGGACACATAATTTAGACCTAAATTAGAGATTTTGGTTAGAGATAAATTGTGAGATCAGCCATTATGTCTCAATTGCAAATGCTTTTTTCGTTGTGTCATTAATAAAAACTTAGTATATAATATGAAAGTCTTAATTATACGCATATTCAAATATCAATTCTATTAATCTGATCACAAAACTTTTTTATTATTCTCATTACCATTTTCAATTCCCAGTTTTGATGATATACCCTGCGTGCCAACCTTGCTACTTCTCAATTCCCCAAATAGTGTTTTCAGCATAGCATCAAAATCTCCCTCATTCTGTCTGCAAAGAGAAAACAAATTCTCAGTTTCCTTACATTTCATGGTAACATGGACAGTATTGCTGTTGTTAAAATGAATATGCTGAGGAGGTATTTTCAAGGTAATAAACAATAATGTATGGGAACCTGGCAAGAGCCTCTCTGAAGTCCTTGGTCATGAAAAGAACTTGAAGCACGCTGTTTAAATAGCAGGTGGCCCCTTGATTATTCAAACCATGGTACTCTGAAATGAACATACCATTTTCTTTACCACGGTCCATTTATGGCGATCACTTTCCATTTGAAATTGTAAATACATTTATATAGCCTACTTAATGTTGTAAAAACTTTTTTTCAGAGGATTTGTTTATTGTGATCATCGTTTTATAACAACTTTATGTGTTTAAAGTGTATTTGTTGCAGCAAATGCCGTACCTTTATGGATGCCATCTCCTTTTCTATGAGCCTCGCTGGAATCCATAACCCTAACCCTATCACATCCAAATCCTCGTAATCTTTTTAAAAATTAAGTTAGGCCTATATCAAGATAAGTATAACTTGTTCCCTTGACACACTGACCGCCACGAAGCTCCTTTTGAGAGCCCTTGAGTCAACTCCAGCACCAAATGACTAAACGAAAGTAATCTAGCCACTTCGCCGACTGAAGTGGGCGTGGAACGCAGTCGATGTGAGTAGTAGCCTAGTATTAAATGTATGATCCGTCTTGACTGCAAGCGAAGGCCATTCAAATTACAGATCCTGTCAACCCTCTTACAAAAAAACGACATGTAACATTTCTGTAAAATAACTCCGGAAAATGAAAGTAGCCTATAGGTGACTATAAATATTTTGATTAGAACTGAAAAAAACAATATTTGTCGCGTAGAGAGGTAGGCTATAGGCTTTGAGATGTAAATTATAAACCACCTTCTCTATCGCAACACTGGGCCCTCGATGTAATCCCCAACAACTCAGATTGACACACAGAAGTAGCAAAAATCAATACTTTATTTGATATAAAATTCATAATAACAAGGCATTGGTATGGTAAAAGTCAGGAGAGCACACAACACTAGAATATACACAAATGTTCCCTGTGTGGCATAAGAACCAGGGTTTGGGATGGAACCAGCCCAAAGAAGCCCTAGCACCCCTTAGCCACCTGCTGCCCACAAAGTGTGCTGCCACAATTAGACTCTCCTATTGCACCACAAACTGTCACACACACCCAATGACTAGACTAAGAAACTAACTGCACTAGAAGATTAGAATATTGCACTGCACCGCTGTCATGCGCACAGGCCACAGTTGGAATTTATTCCGACCCCAATCCCTACCCCTTTCTAGTGAAACCCTCTCCTGAGTTTAAATCATCCCAATCCCACACAAGCATAAGTAATTACGATTATGATTTATCTAAAATATAAATGGAATTAAGGTCCACTTTCCATGAAAGCATGCGTCCGTCTTTTCTGGACTTGTTCACCGAGCGACCACGCCCCCCTCGGGAGTCGGCACCCGTTGACAATCATAATCCAACCCAACACTCCCTCGACCAATTATTCCATCAACACCTTATGACCCGCGACACATTCACTATGGTCACTTTCGCTTTCGATTATGCGTTTTGTACGACCAAATGATAAAGGCTTAAAAAATTGTGCTCTGCCTGAAATATCCTCACTGATAATGTCTTAAAACAAATGCACACATGTAGGGTACATGTATATTACATAAACTCCAAGTTTAGAAATTAAATGTTGATAATTTACATTTTAATTATGTAACTAAATGAACTAAAAAAACTATACAATTTCTATTCCTTTTTGCATGACTAATACAGACACACTTTGATGCACTTTGACTGCATGTATAGGCATCTTAAATAACAATCCAACAAAATATAAAAATATTATTTGGACATCATTTTCAGTTAAATAACATATAACAGTTTGTATTTGACAAATATAACATGATCAAATCTTAACAGTACAGATGCAGAAAGGTTTGACAGTTTTTGTGAAGAAAAATTGAAATGTTCATATTAGACACAAAGAGGACTTCTCTGTCTTCTATCACACATTTCCTGTTTAGTCTTATTTTTCAGTCTCTTTTTGGCATCTGTGCACCCTTCACCTTGCTCTTTGCTGTCTTCTGTCCCTTTGGTGTCTTTTCCGCACACCCTTTCACTGGCATCCCCTTTTCCCCTGAGCACTGCATAGCTCTTTTCTCCTAAACTCGATTTTCTTTTTTTTGAGACCCTTTCCTCACGACTCTTTAAAGTCGTATCTGACAGATAGGTACATCTTGTCCTTGTATTGGTCACTGGGCTATCGGCTTGTCTGGGCTGAGACTTGTCAACTGAACAAGCAGATATACAAGATGACAAATCCATTCCCCTGTTAATCACACAGTCTGTTACACTTTGCATCTCCACCTTGGTTTTGACTGTAGTCGAAACATCATCCTTTATTTCTACATCCAACCCTGCTGGTTTAATTGTTTCATACACTTTAATAACCAATTGGCCTTTTTTGCCATTGATAGAATACTCTCTCAACAATTGCTCATAACTCTGCTGGTCATCTCCTTTTCTCTGTCCAACTTCTTCCTTTTCTAAATGAAAAATAAATACATGAGCAATCATTATTAAGCAAGTAGCATCTGTGTGGTTACACATTTTTATGGGCCAAATGGGACTATAACTGAGGCCTGGAAAACAATGTTCCCTTTCTATGTTAATGACACCAGTCATTAATACAATTAATATATTAACTTACCTTTTCTGTAAATCAGCATATAAGCGTTCTTGTACCTATAAACCAAAGTTCAATTTGATTAAAATAAAATAACCTTTGTACACACAAACACAGTAAATGTGGAAAATGTTGAAGATACCTTTCAACTAATGACGGTATGCTGATCTGAAAGAGAATTTGAGTATTGCATTAGTCTGTAGATCACATTGAATACACTATTGTAATAGTTTAAAGGTTTAAAATGTCCTTACTGTGAAGACATTGGTGTCATCAAACTCATACCAAAGTTCATCCTGGAATGACTTTATGGTAGCAGTATAATGTCCAAATTTAAGACTTCCAAAATGGTTCAGGACTGCATAAAGCTCATATGTACAACTCTATTTCATAAGAAAAAAACATGCTTTAAAAACAATATATAATTGATATTGTAGGTTTCAGTTTATATGGTTAGGAAAAAATGACATAAGAGACTTTATAAATACCTCAATCTCCAATATTTGGGGGACATCCACCCAACCATCCGTTTTGACAAAGGACAAGGTGTGGTTGTTAAACTCAAATCTCTTCAAGAGTAAAGTCAGAACCTCAGGATGATGTGTCAAGTGACATTCCTAGTTAACAAAAGCATTCATGAAGATGGACTGAAAGGCAGAACATTTTTTGTACTGTGTATATGTTGTACACACACACACACACACACATATATATATATATATATATAGTCATATGTATTTTTTTATGAAACCAGTGATTGAATTGAATGGACATGGTCAAACATGGTCAATGTAAAAACTTACAATGGAAGCATTTCTTTTTGCATCACACTTCTCACAGTATATTTGATCCTTCCCACTAACTGTTGAAGGTTTGAAAAACAAATCAATGCCATCTTTCTGAAAAGTAAAAATACATTAATTGAATTGCCATTGTCGCCACACATCACACATAATTATATACGTAGATCTAACTGCATTGCAGTAAAATGTTCAGTACATAATCTGTATCCTCTCAGGAACACAATCAGATCAGTTTACAATTGACTTAACTGAATGCCATTTAATGAGGTCGTCTTACCACATTGTTGTTTGAGAGGGGCAGAGTCCAAAATGGAATTTCTTCCACTATTGTTTTAAAACATTTCATGCATTTCGTTGTGTGTCTTGAAGTTCCTCTGAAGATCTATGATCAAAAATATATTGTGTAAAATGTACCTTAACAGTTTTTATCAATTACTTTTTGGTTCAAATGCAAAATTAAATTTAAGTAAAAAGTATGACGCCATGAACCTACCTGGGACAAATTTGGATCAGTCTTATTTAATATCTTCTCAAAATAATCTGCCGCATCACATTGCTGAAATATACCTAGGAGATGAATATCTTGTTACTGAAACAATTGTTCACTACACAAATATGTTTTGAATCTTGCTAACTTAACAAAACTTAACATTGTTAGTCTAAGAACATTAATTGACTAAATCCGTTAAGACCATCTGTGGGTGGGACTAGTTATAGTGGTCAGTTTCCGATTGGCTAATACCAGCCTTTCTTACACTTTTGTATCTTAAGTTAACTCACCATTTTTAATTCCTAATGCCTGTGCGACAGCATTTGTTGTGGTGGTCCCTGTCTCCAAACGTTCAAACAATTCTTTCAGGTGTTCATGAAAGGTGTTTTTGTCTTGATAGACAACAGAGGTAGGCCTACTGATAGAGAACAAACGTTTACATTACTTGAACTAGATTCATGTTTTGAACTTTCTGAAAGGAACCTACATTTCAATATGCAAACCTTTTCACTGCCTCTCTGAAGGTCTTGGTCATAAAGAGAACTTGAAGCAGACTATTTAAATAACAGGTGTTTCCTTGATTAACCAAACCATGGTAAACTTTAAAAAATAAAACAATAAATTAGAAAACTTAAAGCTATTTGTAAATCTCTCAGACACAAATATTAAATGCATAAATGTAAATAAAATACACCTATAGGCCCCTCTTTAGTAGGCCTACAGGAATTTTGAATGTGTAATAGGCAGTCGAAATCGCTGATCGACATATTTAAGCAACATACCACATCCATCTCTGTCTTGTAGGCCTATTGCAGACAGTTTCTGACGCAGGTTTTCTACAACAGATGAATCTTTTTGATTTCCAGAACATTGGCCAACTCGGCTATTTTCCATGTCTGGAGAAAAAAACCGACAGTAAAATATATAAGCCACAATTGCAGAAAACGATTACCTTGATACATATTTCTCGTGGGACAAACTTACCGAAATGTGTTCTGTTCGATCCATTGACTCGTGTCGTAAATTTGTGGTATGAACACCCGGACCTCGGATAACTAGGAGGCTAGGATACGACAAACAAACCAGATTCTTATCTTTTCTAATCCCTTTCACTTTTGTTTCGTTGCAGGGTTGCAGACACCTCTAATGCTGCCGTTACGGCAATGGACACACAATGTACCACAATACATTTTTAGTGAAGGTGAGAGACCAATGGATCCGGTTGTTAAGTTTGGCTTTTAAAACATATTTTTAATTTTCATTGACAGCATTGACAGTTAGAGTTAAGTGTAAACCAAATGCTCTTTGCTCTTTCCCCTCATTCACTCACATATTTTGTGTCCTCCGTCAACAGGATTATCCCATTCACCAGTGATAACACATTTGTACTTTACATTTACATGTATGCATTTAGCAGACGCTTTTATCCAAAGCGACTTCCAAGAGAGAGCTTTACAAAAGAGCATAGGTCACTGATCATAACAACGAGATACCAAAAACATTGCGAGCAGCCAAAACATGAAGCATAGGCTACATTGCAACAAGCAACAACATGAAACTCAAAGTGCAAGAGTGTTAGTTACAGGCATTCAGGTCTGTGGAAGTACAAGCCCATGCTTGGCGATTTTCTGCGCCAATTCTGAAGCTTAAAACCCGCCTTGAACCTTTAATACAAGTTGAATGACAGACAGGTGCTGGATCCCATAGGAGTTGATCAAGGACTCGTCCTCCAGCTGCTTGTCTGTGAAGATCAGCCGCAGAGACTCCATATGGTCCGCTGAAGAAATACATTTAATATTTAAGTTGAAATGTCAAATTGCATTATAATTTCTCACCGTAGGCTATTATAAATAATAAATCATCCTTAGTCAGTTCGGCTTGTGTTCCAAGGCGTAGGCCCACAACATCTTTCAAACTTATCCTACAGTCGTCGTCCCCCCCCCCCCACCCCCATTAAAGTTAACTAATGTATTGACTGATCAACAAGTGGTATGCATAACATAACTGCAATTTACCTGCGTTCCCAGGTAGTCTGTCAGCAATTTTCTGTTTCAGTTGTAGCACAGTCATACTGCTCATCTGTTCTTCTGTGTTGCACAGGTCAATCGTCAATTTCTCTCCTCTGATTCCAGTCACCTGGACCTGGTAGATTTTCCCCATTTCTCAAATTCTGCCCGTGAACCACTGAGGTGTATTTGTTCTTGAGTTCGAAGCCACAGACTTAGATGTTAAATAGAAAGAGGGTGTTGCTGTGAGAGAGCTCAGACTTTCACTTTCATTGAATCGAAAGACAAAACACAAACATTGGGAAACAGACAGACGGGCTTCTCTGCCCAAATCCATGTTTTCCATTCCATGTTTACAGGCCATACTTACATAGCCTACATTAATGTTTAAAAGTGAATTCACTGTAAATCAGGGGAAACATGGGGGCCTGGGGAGACCTCATGTGAAAAAATGCATGCATCGTCATTGTCGTCCATCTTTAGCCAAAGAAGCTAGAGAGGATGCAATGGGAGATTTCCTACAGTAAGGTAGATACTGCTTCAAATTGAAAACGGAGACGATCTTTTGATTAAAGACAAGATGCTTATTTTATATATAGGCTATAAAACACACAAATATAGGTCTACGCCCCTGCTGTATCCTTCCATACATTGTATAATTTTTTTTGCTGAACAGTGTAGCTATTGTGGCTTCATTTATTCCACAATATATCCTAATGGCTTGAGAAAAATGGCTTTCTCAAGCCATTAGGATATATTGTGGAATAAATTAGGCCACCCATTAGCCACCCAGGCATTGAGGAACGTTCCTCAATGCCTGGGTGCCAGGCCAAATAAATGCTGAACGCATTAATTTGCATGAGCATCGACACCTATAGCCTAGAAAAGTCTATAATTATACCCTGCGTAATTAATTAGCCTACGATTATGATTCCAGAGGATCGTAATTTTAGAATTTAACCAAAGTAATCTTGAATCAAGAAAATAAAAGTCGAGTTGCCATAGATTTGAGAATTGCCACACTCAGGATGTCTGGAAAGTCCCTGAAATCCCAATAGCACAATAAGCCAATATGCTGTGCCAAAATTGACGTGGTTGTTTATGAACCTATGTGCATTTGCATGACACCGGCTTCTGTGTAGGTAGGACTAATGTAGCCTTCTCAGAAATCATGCACATATCGTGAATACATGTATTCAGTTTGTGTTCAGACAGTGTAAAATATATTTGGAAGAAAATAAAATTAGGCTTCATTCAAATCTCAAATAAATATTTCGTCACGTGACTTCGTGTAAATTTGAGAGAGAGAAAATGAGAGAAAGTAAAAGAGAAAGTTAAATCGAATGCTGTTGAAAAACAAGAACCCATCGTCCTCATCTTAGTCTCTCCGTGTAATTTCTCCCAGTCCGCCCAGCGAGGAAGAGATTGAAGAAGAATCAAGATTAATACAATGACCACACAGCAGGATGAAAAACGTTACGACCCCAACGACACCACTCTGAAATTTGTCAATAAAAGGGATGATTTGGATCGTAAGTTAAGTATAAATCACAACTGATTTAGCGTTATGGAGAATCTGTCATTTTTTAAATACAATGTCCGATGGTTTTAGACATTCTGCATTTATTGTGATGTGATGTATTTGTGATTGGGTTGTGTCTTTAGCCTTAGATGACGACGATGGCACCCTGAGGGCAGAGATGACCTGTGGTCATGCCGTCACCCCAGAGTCTTTGACCGGATGGTGTCGCAGCCTTCTGGATCAGGTATCTATCCGTTATGCTTTCTTGGTATCTTTCCACTTAAGGACAAGGCAGTTAGTATCACCTAACGACAGTTTCCACCTTGAACGTAGCCTACAAACAGGCAATTATATACCTAATATTATGTATTACTGCTTTTTGTGAATCTTTGCGAATTTCTGCATCCCAAAATGTATCTTACATTTACATTTAGTCATTTAGCAGACGCTCTTATCCAGAGCGACTTACAGTAAGTACAGGGACATTCCCCCGAGGCAAGTAGGGTGAAGTGCCTTGCCCAAGGACACAACGTCAGTTGGAATGACCGGGAATCGAACTGGCAACCTTCGGATTACTAGTCCGACTCCCTCACCGCTCAGCCACCTGATGTTGAAATGTTCATGTTTTGTTCCCATGCAGGGCCAGTACAAGTTCCTGTGTCCTGCGCTGAAGGAGGGCACATTAAAGAAGTGTGGTGCACAGTGGACATACCAGGAAGTGCGTAGACTGGCTGCCCTGACTACTGAGGAGATGGAGCACTTTGAAGAGACCCTGGCCCGTCTAGCTGCTGCAACTTACTGTGAATTCAAGGCAGTGAGTTTACATGAATAACTAAGAGATGTCTTTGTCGTAGTTGTGGCCTCAGGGGGTTGAATTTATAGTCCGGTATTATAGCAGCTGGTGCAAATTAACCAATGGAATTAAAATAATGCAGTTTCATTAACATATCTCATCTTCCTATTTTCAATAACAGTGTCCTAGCTGCCAGACCTGTCTTGAAAGAAAGGATATCTCCAACTTGAATGTCCACTGCACCATATGTACAGCCGACAAACAGAAGACCTATGAGTTCTGCTGGCAGTGCCTCAAGAAATGGAAAGGTTCAGGCCCTCGTTCTGACCGCTGTGACAATGAAGGCTGCACCAACCATGACCTGGAGCTGCTGAAGAACTGCAAGTCCACTTCTCTGGATCAGGTCCAGGGAGTCACTAACTGCCCCTCCATTCGTGCCTGTCCTACCTGTGGCCAGAAAGTGGAGCACGACAAGTCAGGCTGTAAAAACATAATTTGTCCACGCTGTCAGGTAGAATTCTGCTTTGTGTGCCTTAAGCTCACACCTGAGTGTATGAAGACCAGTTCCTATTTCATACCCTGCTCTGATGGTGTGGCTCCAAGGCAGACAACCATACCTGTATGGCAAAGGCGTTGAGTAATTCTCAATGAATTTGAAATTGCTTTGTACAAATTACATCTATACATTTTCTGCAGCCTTTTGATTCGGTAGCTTTTACCACACACAAAAAAGATTATTAATTAAATTCACTGTATATTCATGTTTCTTGTTTCAGTTGGTCAATGTTTCTCTTAGGAATCATTGTGGAATGATTTGTTCTGATAATGTCCTTATCCTCTGTGCTGTTTAATAAAGACAAAAACAAATGTATGTGACTGTTTGATTATCTGGGTAATCAGATGATATGAACTGATATCAAATGTAAATATGAACTGTACTAATGCATCTTTGAAACTAGAAAATAAAATACACATTCACAGATATTAGGCATTTTTACCCAGTTTAGTTGATCAATTTATGTTATAAATAATTTACGATGGTCTATAGCTCATCTCACAACATTTATAGTTTAATACATGGCTTACAGCAGCTAAAGTACAGTATTGCTTTTTTCTGTGTGTATCAAAACCGTGCACCATATAATTAACAAAGGTGGTATTGTTTATAGTTATCTACTGCACTTACTAAACACAGTTTGTATGTTGCTTTGGATTATAGCATGAATTAATGTACATAGGAGGTGTAAATATATTATATGATGTTGACTATCAACCTATGTGATATCAAAATACAAGTCATATTATTTTTGGCAGACTTTACTTTAGTCATATTTTACGTGATAAGTCAAACAGGTTTTTAGTGTAGGTGAGTATGTGTGCGTGTTAAAGAGAGACAGAGACAGTGTGCTTTTGAAGGTATGTGTTTACAGAGGCAGAACCCCCGCAAAGCAGCTGGGCCGGACTCTGTCTCTCCAGCCACCCTCAAGCACTGCGCTGACCAGCTGTCTCCGGTGTTTACCCACATCTTTAACACCTCCCTTGAGACATGCCATGTGCCAGCCTGTCTCAAGTCCTCCACCATCATCCCTGTGCCCAAAAAGCCAAGGCCAACAGGACATAATGACTACAGACCCGTCGCCCTGACCTCTGTGGTAATGAAGTCTTTCGAGCGCCTGGTGCTGGCACACCTTAAATCCATCACTGACCCTCTACTGGACCCCCTGCAGTTTGCCTACAGAGCCAACAGGTCTGTGGACGATGCAGTTAACATGGCCCTCCACTTCACCCTACAGCACCTGGACTCCCCAGCATCCTATGCCAGGATCCTGTTTGTGGACTTCAGCTCTGCCTTCAACACCATCATCCCCGCCCTGCTTCAGGACAAGCTCTCCCAGCTGAACGTGCCTGATTCCACCTGCAGGTGGATCACAGACTTCCTGTCTGACAGGAAGCAGTGCGTTAAGCTGGGAACACAAATCTCTGACTCCCGGTCCATCAGCACCGGATCACCTCAGGGCTGCGTCCTTTCTCCTCTGCTCTTCTCCCTGTACACCAACAGTTGCACCTCCAGTCATCCGTCCGTCAAACTCCTGAAGTTTGCGGACGACACCACCCTTATTGGGCTCATCTCGGGTGGAGACGAGTCTGATTATAGGTGGGAAGCGGCCAACCTGGTGACCTGGTGCAGCCAGAACAACCTAGAGCTCAATGCTCTTAAGACAGTGGAGATGGTTGTGGACTTCAGGAGGAACACAGCCCCACTCACCCCCATCACCCTGTGTGACTCCCCAGTCAACACTGTGGAGTCCTTCCGCTTCCTGGGCACTATCCTCTCCCAGGACCTCAAGTGGGAACTGAACATCAGCTCCCTCATCAAGAAAGCACAACAGAGGATGTACTTCCTTCGGCAGCTGAAGAAGTTCAACCTGCCAAAGACAATGATGGTGCACTTCTACTCAGCCATCATTGAGTCCATCCTCACCTCCTCCATCACCGTCTGGTACGCTGCTGCCACTGCCAAGGACAAGAGCAGACTGCAGCGTATCATCCGTACTGCTGAGAAGGTGATTGGCTGCAATCTGCCTACCCTCGAGGACCTGCACACCTCGAGGACCCTGAGGCGAGCGAGGAAGATTGTGGCCGACTCCTCCCACCCTGGACACTCCCTGTTTCAGTCACTCCCCTCCGGCAGAAGGCTGCGGTCTATCAGGACCAATACCTCACGCCACAAAAACAGTTTCTTCCCTTCCGCTGTTGGCCTCTTCAACAAGGCCAAGGGACCACACTGACTCAAATGACTTATTGCTTAAAACACTCTGCTTTTGCACTGCACCACAACATGGTATCTTGTACATTTGTATTTTTTGTAATATTTCTATTTTTGTATTTTTATATTGTAATTTACGGCAACTTATATTTATCCCACTTAGTACTGCTAGTTTATGTACCCTTAGTATAGTTAGTCCACATATTTAAATTTTAGGTATATGTTTATTGTATGCACCTTCCTGCCAAAGCAAATTCCTTGTCTGTGCAAACTTTCATGGCGAATAAATCCCTTTCTGATTCTGATTCTGATTCAGTACATCATACATTCCTTCCAGTTCAGTTGCAGATAGTTGATCTAGCTTATGATAAACAATGTATTTGGTTTCTGTCTACATTGTAGACCTCTACAAGGAATCACTTGGATATATTTGCCTCTAATGACAGTGGGAATAATGCTGAAAACAATATCAAACAGTATGAATGCTTTACACCATGAAAGAGGCCACAAAAACTGCCTCTTCAACACATAGCTTAGTACAAGTACTCCAACCACATCGTAACCTGTTAGACTCATAATGTCCTCCCAGTGTCCATCAACAGTGTTTAGAAACACTGTTGGCTGAATGCAACTACACTGCACTGGGGGCCTGTTTATTACTCGCTGTCTGTAGATAGCGAGCATGTGGTTTCCTTCTGGCTGCCTAGTCTAAGTATGAACAAATTAATTACTTGCCAGACAACAGTTCAAACGGAACATAGTTCAGCTGTAAATCACAAGAGGGTGTGGTAAATCACAAGAGGGTGTGGTAAATCACAAATAACCCAAGGGTTGTGCTGTTGTCCATGGGATTAAGTTTCTGTTGCTGTAAGGGACCCAGATAAAAAAAAATAAGCTAAAAATGTTTTATATCCAGTACTTTTTTCCTTGTAGAAATATCAAAAACCCTGTGTTCTTTGACCAAGGATTTTGGGTCAATTTCAAAACATAATTGTCATAATCTTCTTTCTCTTGCATTATTCATCAATACTGCACCATATAATCACCAAAGATGGTACTTTAACACACTGATTCACTAGGGGAAAAAATCTAAACCACTGACCCTTAATGTTCACACTGTAACTTTTTAGAACCATAATGTCCTCCCAGTGTCCATCAGCAGTGTTTAGAAAGACTCTGGGCTGAATGCAACTGCACCGCACTGGGGGCCTGTAGGGCAGCGTGGACTCTGACTCTGGAGGAGCGGTACTTCCTGTAGGCGGCCATGACTGCAGCCAGGAGGGAGAGTGCAGCTGTGACCCCCAGGACCACAGACACTGTAGGCTCTGTACCTCTGACCCCAGGGACGGCAGAGGGATGGACAGGGGTCACACTGAGGTCAGGGGTCAAGTTCTGGTCAATTATAGAATGACTGGGGGAAAGAGAAAATACAATACTTAATCAATGTAAAGTGTAGGAATATCCGCTGTAAGGCTGAAAATACATTATTACACACATGCATTTGGAGAATTTCTTTGTGCACTTATGAAATTCTTCATGATGTTTTGGTTTACTAGAAGTACAACGCCCTTGCCTGGGTTTCCAGTTAAACAACTTTAAGTAAACAGTTCCTCATTGCTCTCTGACTACTTTATTAACTGCATTTATCAGTTGTTATCCTTGCCTCATGTTGTAAATAGGTTACTGCAACCTGTTTACTGGCACAATATAAATTCAACTTCATGTGACATATCTAAATAGAACTGTGCGTTGGTGATATAAACCATGGTTGTCTTTTATAACAACATGGGATGAACTGTTAATGTAACTCAGTCCTCATCTGAATATTATTTGTCACTCACATACAAATTATACCTCTTAAATACATGTGCATGTGGGCATCTGACTCTAGAATGACACTTAATACAATACTAAAATGTAGCAAGTATAGATTGACAGGATTTAAAAGTTCATATTGAGACCGACCTGCCATTGGACACCCGGTCTGAGGAGGGGTCAGCTGTGGCGACTGGGATGTGGTCAGAATACTGACACAACCTCCCTTCAGGACAGAACACTAAACCCTGGTAACCTGGTATCTGCAGGAACAAAGAGGACAATTGTCTAGGTCAAACAGCTAAATTAAGGTTTCCTATGTTAAGGAATAACAATAGTTAATAGTAACATTGTGTTAACAATAATATATGTGGAGGAATGACAGTTGTTCATAATCACCTTACTGGCGCCCCCTGCTGGACAGTCCATCCAGCCGGCCCCGGACACCTGGACCTGAAATGTGTTCAGTCCAGTACACCTGTGTCTGTAGCAGCGGCCCACGGTGGAGTCACCGACAGGAAGGGATGTGTTCTGGAAGAGGAAGGGAAAGAGAGATAGAAAGACAAGTTATTTTTCAAGTTATTTGCTTTTAAATGCAATGTGTAAAACATCTGTCAACAGTGGCAATAGAAAAAGAAACATATTTAGAGATACACACACACACACACACACACATGAAAACACACACATACACACACACACACACTGACCTCTCTGCTCAGATTGGAGAAGAAACACCGGCTGTCTGAACGATACACCTCTCCAGCCCAGTCCTCTTCTCCCGTCACTCTCTCGTTCTCTTCTATCCAGCACTCACTCTGAGGAGGAAACAGAGAAACAGAGAGTCATGAAGGATGGACAGGGAAGGAGAGAGGGTTAGAAAGTGTAAATGCAGGTTTACAGTAAAAAGGTTTGCAGTTTTAACTCACTCCATTTGTCAGAGGTTTGTAAACCCGGCATCCATCCAGGTATTGGTCAGTCTGGCACTCCCCCTTGTGGAAGTGAAGGTAATGACACCCTAATCCACTGGCATGGAGATGGAGAGAGATACAATAATCATTCCCAGTGTATCTGGGTGATTGAGACAACAGAATAACAGTTTGAATGTGTGTGTGTGTCACTCCTATAAAACAATAGTACCTCCCAGAGCAGAAGAAAGAGGAGGAATTATCATGGCACGTGGACAGGGACCCAAACATGGCTCCTTCACCTAACATGTCCCAGAGAAAACACACACTTTTACCTTACATTTACATGTCATTTAGCAGACGCTCTTATCCAGAGCGACTTACAGTAAGTACAGGGACATTCTCCCCGAGGCAAGAAGGGTGAAGTGCCTTGCCCAAGGACACAACGTCATTTTGCAATGCAGGGAATGGAACCGGCAACCTTCTGATTACTAGCCCGATTCCCTAACCGCTCAGCCACCTGACTCCCTTTTACACACCACAGAGACAACACCGATACACAGTACACACATAAAAATACTGCAAAAAATCACACACGCAGGTCGGTTCCCCCACCTTGTCCCCAGACCAGGCTCTGTGCTCTGCTGAGGTTGGCAGAGTACCAGCCCGTGTCCTGCAGAGCAGCCAGGGTGACGGGGTCGACCCGGACCACAGTGGAGTCCCCCAGAGACGAAGCCATGATAGATCCCTGGAGGACACGGGACTCCCAGTGAGACGACAGACCACCTGGACCTGCATCCTAATGGAGGGAACAAGAGAGAAGGGGGAGGGGAGAGAGAGGGAGAGAGAGATACAGAAGGAAGGAAGGAGAAGGAAAGAGAGAGCGCGAAGGGATGGGAAGGCAAAACAGGAGAGTAATACCTGGTGTGTGTGAGGTTTATGTAAACAATTCACCCCTACAATTAAAATGTAATAACTAATATGCATGCGGTGAACGATGTATTGAATATAGGTGTGTGTATGGAAGGCGAGGCTGGGTCTAGGTCACTACCTGGTTCTCCAGAGGTCCCCCCAGCTCTGGGTCAGTGGACCTCAGGTGCTTCTGCAGGGCTCTGATGATGGAATGGGTGTAGATCCTGACCTGGCCTGTCCCGTCTGCATAGGTCACCTGACCTCGGGGGGAACAGGGGGGGGAGGAACAGTCTGTCCAGCTGCTGAACAGCTGCTTCGAGAACCCCAGGCCGTGGAACAGCTCGTGGATCACTGTCTGACAGAGGGGAGAAACAGAGAGACTAAGAGAGAGAGAGAGAGAGAGAGAGAGAGAGAGAGAGAGAGAGAGAGAGAGAGAGAGAGAGAGAGAGAGAGAGAGAGAGAGAGAGAGAGAGAGAGAGAGAGAGAGAGAGAGAAGGAAAAAGAGAGAGCAGAAGCCCTTCTCTAGTAGAACTTGCAACCTAGGTACAGCCTGTCCTTACTATTTACATTTGCATTTATTCATTTAGCAGGTGCTTTTATCCAAAGCGACTTCCAAGAGAGAGCTTTACAAAAGTGCATAGGTCACTGATCATAACAACGAGATAGCCCCAAACATTGCGGGTAGCCAAAACATGAAGCATACATAAGAGCATGTAGTTAAACAAGTTACAATTAAACAACATGAACCTCAAAAAGTGCAAGACTAATATGCTATTGAGAGGAGTACATCAGCCATCTAGCAATCCATCTACACACACACACACACAGACACACACACACAAGGCCACACACACTCCTCACCTGCACAGTTCCTTGGTGGCTGTAAGAGTGTCCAGTCAGTCTGTCTCTACAGATGACCATCACCCCAGCCAGAGGCCTCCCCAGAGGGCCTGTCTGGCAGTGCACTGCATAGGCCAGCACACTGGGCTGCACACACAGGGAGGGAGGAAAAAAATAGGAAGATTTAGTTTAAAACACGTAAACTAAACTGTCCCTCAAGAGCTCATTCTGATGATATTGAGAATGTTGTAGTTTTAGGAGGCTACATTGAAGCTGTCCAAATCATATGATTTGGTAAAGGTGATTATATAACTGATAATAGAACTTCATATGAGATAACTGATGTTTCTGTGACCCCTGACCTCTGCCCTGCACTTGTCCGTGCTCTGCGTGTGGACATAAAGCAGGAAGTCAGTGTCAGGAAGTCCCGCCCCCTCGGGCCTCAGCACTGTCTTGGTTGGTGAATTAGGCTCCGGGTAAACAGCACAGCCACTAAGATGGTCATCTGGGATCTGTCAATCAAGAACGGTAAGATGAGGTAGTGTGAACCTTCATGAACAGTCTCTCATGAAAATGAAATAGTTAAGAGGAGTCACTTCCATTACTCACAACAACATCTAGACAGGTCTCCATCCTGTAGTTCTTATTAGCCCTGCCACACCTGCGAAGAGGATCGAGAGTTTTGATTGGGTGAAATCACGAGAATCAAGAAGAGAACAGTATGATGAAGGCTGGCCAGGTCAAGAGGTCAAGCGGCATGGATACACTGGTGTGAACACACACATAGACACACCTGTTGTAGTTTGCAGCACTGGTGTTCCTCCAGGTAAACCGGCAGTACTTGTTGATGTCCCTGCTGAGCCACAAACCACCAGGGATGCGGTCCACTGTGGAGATAGATATTTCACAACAATACTCTCAACAACACACTGAAGTGTTTTACAAAATAACATATACAAATGACCAATCGTATTGATACGTGTAGTATTACTTGTTGTTATTAATGTACATACAGTCTCAAAGGCCTGTGCTGTTAGATCCAGTCAAAACCACAACACACAGAGGGAGAAACTTGTCACTTCTACCTGACAGCAAGCTGGACACAATGAGCACAGCCTCCCTCACGGCTGAATCCAGCCTCTCTCTCTCAGCCTGGGATAGGACAGGGCTCTCTCTCGGAACCCAGGTCTGGATCCTGATTGGCTGCCGAGTGGGGTCACGGGGCGGGGCCAGCTCTCTCATCTTCCTCGTCTCTCTTTGTCCTGATTGGGCAGTTGGTGATAACGCCAGCTGTGCAGAGCGACTGGAACTGGGCTGAGTTGGGTCCTTGGACCTGTTGGAGTGTATGTGTAGTTGGCTGGAGATGGAACTGTTGGTAAGGATAGTCTTGTGGCGAAGCTTCTCTTGATGAGTGGGTGTGGTGGTTACCACACTGACTGAAGACTGGACCTCATCAAAGATGCACTTCCCTAGGGCCCCTGGGGCCCAGACCACCACCATTACCCACACCCAGAGTGGTCTCACGCAGGGAGGGGAAACCATGATTATAGCCCTTTAATATACGCCGTGTCTGTTGGAAAGAAGAAAAAGTGGTGGATTAATTTGTGGAGGAATGCTGTCGTGTATAGACAACGCATGCAAAATGGCAGAAATTTCAGAAGACCTCGGTGGACGATTATAAAATGTATTTGCGAAGGTGACGTGATAACTAACATTTGAATAAGTCTGATCGGGACGGTATTTAAAGTAAGAGGGCAGGAACTCGAGCGGTTTAAAATAATAATAGTGTTTAAGGATATATAAGATTATAATTAATTTAGGTTAATTGTTTCCATTCTACTAAACTCCACACAGAGGAAAGTGAACCAACTGATTGAGAATCATAATATGTCGCTGTCAGATTCACCTGCTCTTGTAGTCAGCCTCGCGCTCCAAACGTGGCATCTCAAGCTCCTAAACATCCATCTGAGTCGACGTAATCTGGACAATTTTTACGTTCATCACATCTACTTCACCATAGTGCTCTTTCACTCACTCCACTTTTTGAAAACCCCGTTGTGCTCAATTCTATGTATGTGCGTTGCTTTTAGCGTCTGCAGCGCTGACCTTGTAGTGTTCACGTCCTTTGTCCGGAGTGACATCGCATTTGGGTGATGGATTTCCTGAAGACAGAGCACAATGTACTTGTAGTCGTCCCCTTTTCTATAGCTTTGTAATTTACAGCACCTTGTCTGACGCTCTTACATCCACCCCAACACACACAAACAATACAAACACACACACGCAATGAAGTCACAGAACAAAAGTAAAAGTGCAAATTGTTTAATCTCAGCCACAACTGTATGTACAGTGAAATAGACCCTAATAATATCACTCTCTTCAATTCATTACATTTTAAGTTTAAAACATACCATCCAAGCTGTCCATTTTTACTTTAATACATTCAATAACAACCAAGTCAACTGAAGAATTTAAGAACAACAAAAAAAAGCAAGTCATTTTCTGAATAAAAGCAAAGAAAATAGGATATGATAGACAAAATACCACACGCTTCATTTTCCATTGTGTCAAAAGCATAAAATGTCACTTTCACGTGGGGGTGATGTTTAAGTTGATGTTTGTGTGACCGTGGTGAACTCTCAAAAATCCACTCACGTTCACACATACTGAGTGAACTTCCCCAGAGCCATCTATACCAAGAGCTGTAACAACAATTCTGTGTCTTTTGGAGTAGGATTTGTTACCAGGCAGAGTTGGATTGTCCAATGAGATTTCACGGAAGTATTACGAAACTAATGTCATTGGTTGCCCTCTTATATAGACTGCTCGGAGTCAGACAGGTCCCACATGAGGAGATTGTCGTCAGTCGAACGTCACAATTTGTGTGGAGACGTACATTATTTACACACTCGTGGATGCTCTGTGCGCTGCCCCACTATCAAGGACGCGCACGCTAAAAACAAACACACAAATCGTTACACCGTCATCATACACAAAAAGGAAGGTCCCCACATATTATTGCCAGCTTGCAGAAATAACATGCATTGTCAGATATAAAGCCATTGATTGTGGGATATAGGTGTGCCTGTGTGTGTGTGTGTGTGTGACAGTGTGTCCGTGTGCGTGTGACAGTGTGTGCAATCATTCAGGTTTCAAGACATCTACAGGACACACTTCTAAAAGGCACTGAAATCGGGGACTATAATATTTCTTTACTATCAAACCAGTGGCACAGGTAAACAGTGTGTGACCCCAACCGTAGAAGGTCGACACTGCTTTCTACAAACCTTTAAAAAAATACTAAACTGCACATGCACTCACACATAATGCAGAATAAAAGTTTTTATCCCCCAGAATGACAATAGCGTACATTAAAAGGATGGGTAAGATTCTCTGTGCAAAGTTAACCTCCTCCACACACCTCTTTTGGGTATTATGTACACATTCAAATAGACTCGCCCCCCCCCCCCCCCCCCCCCCCCCCCCCGCCACACCAACCCTCCCACCCCCCCACACCATCATAGATACACACTCAAGCACACACACACACACTTTCTCAAGGTGGTTTCCCACCCAATAACATATAATCATTACATACTTGATTCCTTAGTCGCCAAATCCAACGCGATTCAATTTAAGAAGGCACGGGACAAGCACAGAGAGACCTGCAGCAGGCCCTGCCTACCTGTGCTTGAGTTCTAGTTTAGGAAGGAGTGTTTCTGAGGAGTACAGGGGGAGGACGCGAGGGGGGGGAGGGGCCTCAGGTGAGCATGGGAACGTCGTCCTCGGAGGCGACGTCTTCGGAGAGGGGGATGAGCAGCACCTCGTCATCCGACGAGGAGGAAGAGAAAGAGGGGGACGCGGACAGAGGGAGCGAGGTGAGCGAGGAGGAAGGGGAGGGCCGGAAGAGAGACAGGTTGAGGCCCAGGGAATGGAAGAGCGAGGCCAGAGAGGGACTGCTGGGGGGGATTGCCACTGGGGGGGTCGCATGGCTGGGGGACACCGGGGGGGCTGGAGGTAGTGATAGAGGGGCAGGTGGCGGAGGCGGTAGGGTCGGCTGCTGCTCTGTCTGTGTCAGCAACCCTAGTTTCTGGGGCACTGGCTGATTGACAGCCTCCACGGCCAACGAGCAGGTTGTGGGACTTGACTGACGCGTTTCCGGACTGGTGGGCGGGGCGTCGGTCTGCTGTGCGGCAGAGGCTGACGTCTGAGCGGGCCGGGAGGCGGGTCGGGGGATGAGGCCCCACCTCCTCATGCGACGGACGGCCCTGCGGATGAATCGGGGCCGGCGTCTGCGACGAGGGGAGCTGCCGGCATCCTGCCTGAGCAGCTGAAGGATGCCTCTCAGAGAGAGAGAAGAGGACTGAGAAGGAGAGAAGTATAACAGAAAGAACAGAGATGGGGGAACAAAACCACAGTAACAAAGTTACTCATAGTTCCATTTCAAAGAATGACAGGCAGGATCACAACAAAACCACAAATCCTTACTAAACAACTCTTAAGACGAGCAAAAGACTCTTCCTAGCCAGGGTGAACTACTATATGAACAGTACAGTTACCCAGACAGAGCCTGCTTTGTCTGAGACTGTTAATCCCCCCCCCCCACCCCCCTTCAGCTGTCTGCACCAAACTATAAAGCTGCTTATAGAGGTCCTCCATTGTGAGGCCTGGGTAACTCTATCTACCTCCACCACCACCAGGCTCCTGGCCCTGCTGTCTCACAGGCCAGATAATCAGCTCATTCAGGCCGCCTGACCTGCCTTATCTGCAGCCACCTTGACTCTGGTAGGAGGGGGTGGAGGGACCTAACGGAGGGGTCTGAGTTTACTGAGGAGACTGGATACCTGCTGAAACTTCATGAATTAATAGTGATTATATTCTCCTGTGAAGTGACCTGGGAGAGAAATATCTGGACTGCCGGAATAAAGACTAATTTTGACTGAGCTCTGATTTATACACTTTACTTTACCAGGTAACATCCACCTGTAAACAAAGTGGATGTTTTCAATGTCCCTATTGCGTTCTTCTTCAGTGGTGCTTCTCTCACCTCGTTGGGGTTCTCAGTGGGGAAGTCCTCCACTGGAGGTATGATCCCCTGGGCAATCAGCTGACCATAGGAGGGCGGGGCCTGCTGCTGGATAAGCTCCGCCTCTTGGCGGCTGATTGGAGCAAACATGCTGCAGGAAAAACAAGGATATTAGAAAAACATTTCAAAAGACCCGTAAGAGATAAACAAGGCCCTCGGCTGAGAAAAATAGATCAAAAGCGATGAGCCGCGTCTGTGTCGAGGAAAGCGCTGACCTGTATTCCCGGGTGCGTAGCGAGTACAGCTTGCAGGTGCAGCCCATGGCGATGACCAGGAGCAGGCCGCACACCAGGCTGCCCACCGTCGCCGCGGTGATGACCTTGCGGGGCAGCATGGAGGTGCAGTTCAGCTCGTCCGTGCCGTCCTTGCAGTCCACCTGGCCGTCGCAGCGCCAGCTCTCGAACACGCACCTGGGGCACACGCAGGAGAACGAGCTGAGCGCTGCGTAACTGTTTCACAGGTGCGCTAACATACCCTCCCTGCTACCATTTCCTGTGAATTTAGTCATATACATGCCGACCGAGACACCAATACACATGTGTTTAAAGGCAACGCCAGATCTCTACATGCATCCCTACTTGTCGCTATCGCAGTGGAAGGTCCCCGGCTGGCAGATGGTGCAGTCCCTCTCGTCGCTGCCGTCGGCGCAGTACAGCTGGTAGTTACACCTCTCCTTGGCCGGGAAACACACGGGGCGGCCCACGAAATGCCCTGGCACCGCCGCCCTCTGCCCCGCGCCCCCGCAGGCGAACTGGTCCCGGGGGCAGCCTCTGCAGCCCTGCTCGTCCTTGCCCGTCTCGGGGCAGTCCCAGTGGCCGTCGCAGCGCTGCTCCTGGAGGTAGCAGCCCCCGGCCGGCCCCCCGCAGCGCCCCTCCCAGGGGGGGCAGTAGCCGCCCACCCGGTAGGTGGCGTTGAAGCCTCGGCCCTCGGAGCCGGGCAGGGTGTGGTAGATGAGGGAGAGGAGGCCGGTGTGGGACTCCACCAGGACCGACTTGTAGTTGGAGACGCTGGTGATCTGGCGAAGAGGGAGCAGAGGGAAAGGAGGTCAGCGACGTCGCCTGGTCGGAATAAACACAGCCCGAGCGAAACGCTCTTTCACTCTGCTCCCTAAACCCTGTGCTGTGTTTTTAAAACAGTCCCTTCATGCCTTCCAATAGCTTAGAGTGAGAGAAAGACAAGGAATGTTTGGGAGGAAAGATGGATAAAGAGACGGAGCGAGAGAGAGAGAGATTATATCGATCACACCCAATAAAAACTTACGAATTTCACCTGCTCCCCCGTGCCCTGCTGCCTGTTGGTGATGGTGACGGTGTCCCCAGGACCCAGCTCCAGCTGCTGCAGGTCCAGCCTGAGGGGCCGGGAGTCCTGGGGGTCCAGCGTCCACACACAGTACAGCGAGGGGCCACGGATGACGGGGGGGGAGAACGTCCCGTAGAAGGTCTGCAGGAGGCCCCCGCAGGGCCAGTCCACGGGCGTGGGCGTGATCCGGGAGAGTTTACGAGAAGGGGGGAGAAGCTGGGGCGGCTCGTCCACCCCTCTCAGCACCCACCCGCTCTCCCTCTCCGCCTGGCTGCTCCCGTCACCCTCCGCCTGGTCGGAGCTGCTCTCGGGGAGAAGCTGGGCGGCGGGGGCAGGGCCCGGCGTGGTGCCCTGGAGCATGCGCTCCAGGAGCCCTGCCTCGTCCTCGCAGCCCTGCTCGTCCGTGCCCAGGCCCTCGCCCAGACACTCCACCTGGCCGTTGCAGCGCCAGGACAGGGGCAGGCAGTGACCCCCCAGGCACTCGAAGTCGGTCACGGGACAGGCGCCCGAGTCTAGGGAGGGATGACGGGACAGGGGGAGGTGGAGGGAGATCGAGAGAATTAGAAATGAGAGAGGTAGCAAGGCGAGAGTGAGAAAGACAATGGATGGAAAGATGGGTAAAGAGTCAGAGCGATAGATAAGGGAGACAAAGAATGGGATGAGAGAGAAAGATTACATCAATCCGCACTGTATTCAGGGACATTCTCCAATAGAAAGTGATCTGGCTGCCTCATCAACAGCCTACCTCTGGTGTAAGCCAGGTGAAATGTAGAAACAGGGTAAAAGTGAGGCAGGAAGTGATGCGTCACGTTGACGTTTCCCCCGGGGAACACCATCGGTGAGGGCAGCTTGGACCCACAGAGACTGACGGGGTCTGTGTTCTCTGACGTCAGAGACACCCATTCCTTCTTACAGTGTGCCGAGAACTGGGAGAAACTGAGAAAGGAAATGGACAGTGGATTGTAGTTCATTCCAATAGCTTAGATTGTTAAACTGCAATGAATTCAAACAAAGGATGAATGACTGTAGCTTAGGAAGTGATAGTACACAATGCTCCCTTTAGTTAATTATTGAGTATGTTTGTTTAGCCCCCATGACACAGGACAAACTCCTTCACCAAACTACGTGGGATCGCTTTATTCAACTGACCTGATGACAACAGGTTCTCCTTCTCTCGACTGGATCTGCCAGGTACAGTCAAAGGAGTGGAACAACCAGCTGTGGCGAGAGGAACTTTGGATCTCTCCCCGCCTGTCTTCCAGAACGATGGGAGACCGTCCACAGCGAGCTAGAACGCGGAAGGAAGAATAGAATGGAATGTTCGAATGTTTCACTGGGTTCCTAAGGGCTTTCGTCTGTTCCAAAGCCAAGGAGCATGTTATGTAATGACACTGTTAGGTTGGAATGGTACAGGTACACAACCCCACCCTGACTTTAACATAGGGAACTAAAAACAGTACAACGTAACTTCATAAGCCTATTCGGTAGAAGGACGTGTCTGAAAGTAGGAAGTGAAGACTCCCCCCCACCCTGACCAGTAAAGATACGTCTCGCCTCACCTGAACTCGTGGTCAGCTCCGGACTGCAGTAGGCTGTAAGTCCATGGGAAGAAGGAAAAAATAATATTACAAGCTGCAAATATACCCTCATCAGTACCCTCACTTTGAACAAAATAGTCCTCAGACACGTGACTGACCCCTAACTGCTTCCCCATAGCTAGTTGTGTCACCAAAACGCTGGCATGTCAATGGGATGTAAACGAAATTGTGGGTTTCTCAAATTCAACACATTTTCAATGCAAAGGGTTGTAATGCTTGTTGGACATTTACTGACCTGTTATGAACAAAAGGTAGAACACGCAAATATTGTATGAGATAGTCATTCTGATGATGGTTGTCCTTTAAAAAGTGAGGGCTCATGAAAATAAAATGTAAAAGAAATTAAAACAGCGTAGGGAAAAAAGACTCCTTGGTCTACATCGCTCAGTTCACACTGAAGAACGGTGCCATCGTGGTACTGATCAGGAAGACTTCACCTAGGGGGAAATAACACAGAAATACTTGCTAAAACATGGGCGTGTTGACAATACAGTCCACAACATACAGTAATAACGTTTTGCGCGACGGTTCTAGCCTATTATACTACAGTAGGAATTATGAAATCATTCAACAACAATCCGTGTCTCAAAGGTTGGAGTTGTCTGAATACGAGAAAGAACACATTGTGATTGTTAAGGATAACGTTCTTACAGCTTTTGCTTTCGCCGTTCGCTTCGCTATACCACCAGCTAAATACTCAAACACGAAGGATCTAGACAAAGTACTTTAGCTAGCTGCTCTAATCTTTTTTACTTTTAGTTAATACTAGGCCTTTCGTTTCGACCATCGCCCCCGCAAACTTTCGATATGTAGCTATCTAGCTAGTAGTAGCTAGCTGGCTACTGCTGTTGCTAACTGAGCTCACTCTTTTCGTTCGTCACGTTTTCCCGACCGTGACATTCGAAATGAATGTAATCATAATTCTAAGAACTGAGCTGTATACAAAAATACACAATCACAAATTGAACTGGACATGATTAAAATAACGACATTGAAAGCCTACCCTTCTGCCGTATTTATGTTGACATCAGACTTCAGTGTGGCTTCCGTATTGTTTACCGAATGACAGGAAAGGGATAGGACAAACTGTGAAACTACCAAGCTTGTCACTTTGCTAACTCTTTTGCTATGTTATACATCTCTGCTTCATCCTCGAAAAGTTTGATTCTCTTCATTCAGAATCTTGGAGGATTTCCCTCTCGCTTGACGTACAGTAACGTTGCTTAGATTTTCAATGTCTTATTCACGTTACCGGGAAATTGAAGGTGTACTTTGAGCATTAACCGCCAGGTGTCAGCAAAGGTTCTGAGTAGGCTTATCACCAAACAAAAAATTGCTGAACCTGCTCGTTGATGAAGTGGACCACTTGACATGCTTGCAACCTGAAGACTTCAGGAAACCTTGCACTTGATAACGTAGCCTTCATTTTCGTTCTTGGAATTCATGTGTTTAATTGTTATTAATAAGCATGGGCACTAATGTGACTGAGCTCTTACAATCTCTCATTGAGTTCCAAGGACACAATCTTTCCTAAAGTATTCTAAAACTGCGTTAGTCGAGAAACATTCTCAGACTCTGTCCGTAATTGTCTAGTTATTTGTCAAGGAATTTATTGAATTAACGTTATGCTTAGACACATCTGTTCTGAAAGACAGGCGTCACATCTGGTGGAGGGTGGAACTTAAAAACTTATTTTTGCCTCGCCTACTCTCCAGCCAACTCCACTAGCGCTGAAGATTGACCACGTCCACAAGATAGCCTACTGATGTCAAAATAGTGAAGACAGGGAAGCGCTCGAGGTGACAAAGGAGAAATATGACGAGCTGAGATTGAACGGATTTTGAACATTGAACATATGAACACTGCAGATTGAGACCCTGTTTATTTGTGTTGCAGGCTATCACAAAGGATTTGTTGCGCATAAAAGCAACTGCAAAAAGAGGCACTGAGGACAAATACCAAAGTTCCAAGCAAATTATTTTGCGTTTTATAGTATCCTAAAGGATTAACTGCATTTTTCTTGAATGTTGTGACCAGAACGACTGGAAGCCACAATAATACGTTTTGTAGTGTTTCTGTGGTTAATTTTAAGATTGAGGAATGTTACCCCGGCTTGAAAAGTTGATCCAGCTACTATCGCTGGCCTGCTATCTGTTTTTTGGTGCTGCCTCATCGGAAAAAGAAATCAGAGCAGAGGTAAGAAATAAATATTGGATTGCATTATATACTGTAGGTCTTATTCCCCCAATCAAGCATTTTACATTTACATTATTGTTATGACAAAGTGATTGGAAGCAAATAACAATGTGGTGTTACCGTTGTACATCTATCCATTTTAGAATCGAGAATAAGCATATTCTACAAACCATATAATCTAAATGTATAAGGGGCACTTGAGAAATATATATTTTTTGTAATCCAGTCCATAATGTCAGTCATCCAGTAACATGCACTGATTTATATTTCTCTTCTTTTGTGTGTGATATTTTGTTCATAGCGTTGACAGTCAAAACCACATTAGTGGGTCAAACCAGAAACCATCTCATCAAAAGCCAAGGAACAAAGAGACATAAGTGTAGTCAGAAAAATGTCATGACTCTAATATTGTGGTCTGGAATAGGGTGGGATGGAGGGCATTACACATGTTTGAAAACTCAACTCAGCTGCTTTGTTCAGACTAACTGGGGGAGGTGAGGATATGGAAGGCAGGGGAGGGGGGTGGGGGAAGTGTAATGATTTTCATCTGTCCTGTGTAGAGAGACAGAGAGACCGAGAGAGAGACAGAGAGAGAGAGAAAGGGAGGGAGAAAGAGAGACAGAGAGAAAGGGAGGGAGAAAGAGAGACAGAGAGAAAGGCAGGCGGGGGAGGAAGTTGTTTTGTGTTTCAGCATACTGGACATGAAGGATCCGCTTGGGCCAGAGGCATCGCGTGTTGAAACTGAGAATGCAATAAAGTGCCGACCTGAACAAGCTTATTTTGCCACCTCCAAATGATTAGGTCCATGGCTGACTGGCGCCTCTAATCTTGTGTGATTTTACAACTGTTGTCAGAGAGTCAGATGGCTGAGCGGTTAGGGAATCGGGCTATAAATCAGAAGGTTGCCGGTTCGATTCCTGGCCGTGAAAAATGACGTTGTGTCCGTGGGCAAGGCACTTCACCCTACATGCCTCGGGGGAATGTCCCTGTACTTACTTTAATTCTCTCTGGATAAGAGCGTCTGCTAAATGTATTGTCTACGTATTTCAGATCACGATGCTCCACTCGAACCTGTGAACGGCACACATGGCCAGTAGTCATGCAGTGGCCTGATCTACAGGCCAGAGACTGTCTGACTGCAGAGGGGGGTTTGTTCCTTGTTGGATGGTGCAATACAGTAAATTATTGATATTGACGTATTTCCAGACATTAGGCCCTTGTTAGGTCATTTTCATATTTCCCAAAAATAGTTGTCATGTATTTCCCCTTTTTGTCCTTTTTAGTAAAGGTTATTTCACTTCTCATCTCAGTAAAATTGTACAGTGTGGAGACTCAGTCTTGGGAGACAGGAAGCAGAGAGCCAGTCAGACCCTTCTGAGTCAGTGACCACAAACAGCCGGTGTTTGAGTCAGTCCAGACACTGTCAGTCAGACTGCCCCCCCACAAAGACACCTAATGAGGTTCTATAACACAGTGAAACGGAGGGGCGGGGGGGGTGGTTTTTAGGTAAAGCGGTGTTTGATAGAGTCACAGTGTACCGTGCAACAGGATAGTTAACTTGAAGGAGATGCTTAATGGATTTGAGCAAGTTTCTGTCAGGTGGCTGAGCGGTTAGGGAATCGGGCTAGCAATCAGAAGGTTGCAGGTTTGATTCCTGGCTGTGAAAAATGGCGTTGTGTCCTTGGGCAAGGCACTTCACCCTACTTGTCTCGGGGGGAATGTCCCTGTACTTACTGTAAGTCGCTCTGGATAAGAGCGTCCGCTAAATGACTAAATGTAAATGTTTCTACATACAGCACCAGTGTTTGCAGCTATGTTGGGAAATGCTAAAGCATGTGTGCCAGAAAATGATTCCGTTGCGTTCCTGTTGTTGACTTAGTATGGAGCTTTTATACTGTCGCACAAACACACCATTACATACTGACCTGGTATGAGCGAGTATAGATCTACACCAAACGTACACAGTTTTCAGAGACCCTGTCAATGATGAAAACTACAGTCTGATGGTTCTGACGTTTGTTTGAAGACCTTGACATTTCAGAAGCAGGATAACACAGTCCAGCTGGAGCCTTGTGTTGGGTGATCAGAGGAAGAGATCATGGAGGGTTTAGGAGCCCATATGGGTCAGGTTCACCATACCTGGAGCACTCTGGTTGTTGTTGTACCCTTGAAGCATGTGGAGAGCTCTGGGTGAAGGTCGAGTGCGTGCTGTGGAAATGTCCAGATGAATAATCGTCTGTCTATCTGCTAAATGGGAAACTGATGGACTTCTGAGGAGAATTGGGTGTGTTTATCTGATCACACACAGCTGGCCCTGTGGCCTTTAGCCCTTGATGACAAGCATCAGATTGAGTCTTTCAACTGTGCCGTGCAGAGCAACTGAATTCGACTTGCAGTGTGGAGAGGGCCTACCTGGCTACTCCCGACGTTAGTGAGTGCAGCATTTCTGGTGCTTACACAGTGTCCCTGTGTTTTGCTTCGTGTGAACCCTCCACATGAAGCTATTCTCTATAAAGAGATGCGTTGGTTGTGTCTGAAGGCAGGCTTCTCCCCTGCTAGGCCGGCGCGGGTCTGGTCTGAGAGGAACTGGGTCAGAGGCGCCGCCACGCGAGGCAGGCGCTGAGAACCTCAAACCCAGTCGCTCGCTCACGACCAGAATGCTCTGTTTTTTCCGTTGGCACAGACCGAGGGGAACGACTGAGTCAGTCTGTCTCCCTCAATTTAAAATTCAGCTTTCTCCTCTCCCGGCGTTCACTTCTTTCTACCGCTCTCGTTTTAACGTCTGTCACCCCGCTTTTTCTCACTTTTCACGTGTCTTTTTATGTCGCTGCGTTCCATTTCGCGCGGTTCCTTCTGTTTCTTTCATCCTTTTCTTCACCCTCTCACTGTTCTCAATCTAACTCTTTTTAAAAAGGCGAAAAGGTCCCTTTGAGCTGTCAGCCTGAAGCATACCAGATCAACTATAAAAGACCGATCTTTTACGAAAGACTGGGAAGGTTCTTTGAACGCCACTTATCTGCAGTGTCTTTAACACTTGGCAGAGATGCAGGATTCCTTCCCATGTGGAGCAGTGTGGTTGTCTGTGTAGGCCAGACACATGCACCACTGACTGCATGCATGGTTGAGCAGTGGAGCCTGAGATGAAGGCCTGATACTAACCGAGCACTTTGTCAATGCAGACGTGTTGTTACAAGCAGTGTCAGGGCTGTTGCTTGTTTGGCAAGGTCAACGCTGTCGTAACTCCACACTTCATGTATAGCGATGCCACGGAGACACCTTCTAGAGATGCGAGCGGCTCAGTGTTACATGAGAATGAACAGCAGTGCCACCGCGGTGCCATTTGATTGGAGGGCTGTGTGACGTCATCTCTGTCTCTCTTACTTGTCATCGACTTCCTGATTCAAGAAAAAAAAGGATGTGTTCCAGGAGAAGAAAAACAGTAAAAACGGTTAATTGTAGATATTTGTTCTCCTAAATCGAGTACATAAAGGATGAAACAGTAGTACTGTCTGCCTCTGTTTTAATGCATTTCTTCAGACTGCACGTCATCCAAGCCACACTGCCCAGGCCTGTGCTTCTGTTTACAAAAAAACTGCCTCCACATGGACTCAGTCCTGTGACCACACATGGATTTGCAGCTAGGTTACCTCAAGGCCCTGACGACAATATACGCCATGTAGAACCTGAACTAAATAGAACCTTTGACTGGGAGTTGTGGGAGTTCCAGAGGTGAGGGGCATGCTGGGATTGCTGGCATGGTTGCAGGGTTGATGGGAGGCCCCTGGGTGAAGAGAGGAGAGGTCTTGATGGTTGTGGGGGAACGAGGGGGGTGGGGGGACTTTTCGTCCGTCGGAGCGGAGAGTGTTTTTACAGAGCCAGACTGGTCACCACTGTGGAGCCACTGCACACACTAGGAGCAGTCAGAGAAGCAAGTCCAGTGAGAGGGATGGAAGGAGGGAGGAGTGAAGGGGAGTGGGAAGTGAAGGAGTGGGAAAGGGAGTGAGAGAGGGAGGGAGGGAGTGGGGGACAAAAGGGTTAAGTGAGATATGAGAAGAAGTAAACAGAGACAGACAAAGACGTATGGGGTTTAATACGAGGGTCAACCCTAACCCGTGTGTTAAGGAGAGTGAGAGAGGGGGGAGAGAGAAGGGGGGAGAGAGAGAGAGAGAGCAGGAAAAGAGAGTGGTACCTCTCATAACAGAGCCTCGTTCTATTCCCCTCACTGCTCTCTTGTATCCTTCTGTATATATGGTAATACCTGTACCCAGGAGCTAGCTACACATTAGGGTGTATTTCACTTTTACACTCCTCTCTTTTACTCGCTCTTTTAATCCAAATATGCCCTAACACCGTAAATGACCTTCTAGTACATACTGAAGAGGCAGGAAAACCAAATTCAAACTCACACGTAGGAGGAGGGTGTTTCTAGAAGGGGGATACCTGGATACCTGGGTTTTAGACAGGAGTGATTGAGAGGTGAGGAAAGAAGGAACAATGGCGAAAGAACAGAGGTTTGGGATGGGAAGATTCTAATGGAATGCTGTGTAATTACACTGACTTCATTTGTGGTAAAAATTGAGACATTCTGGCTGTCTGTTTTGAGGAGTACACACACACACACACACAAACACGCGCACACACAAACACGCGCACACGCACACACACAGATTTGGGGATAAAGACATTGTGATCCAACTAAATTAATAAATTGTCAAACAAGCTTAGACTGGCAATCACTCAGGTTTCCAACAGTTATATTACAGTCTGGAGTGGAGCCAACTGCTACAATTTTAGATCCAGCAGTATTTATCCATTTCAAGGTGTGGGAGAGCGCCATCCCTCTGACCTTCAGGGAGATCCCGTACAGCCACATCAGGGACAAGGTCGACAAGTTCGCAGACATCATGCTCTCCTTCGCCGAGGGTTTCCACGGCGATAGCACCCCCTTCAACTGCTACAATTTTAGATCCAGCAGTATTTATCCATCAGACTAGAAAAGAGGGTGCAGGGTATTACTGAAATACTCAGAAATAATGCTCAAGAATATATTTCTGTGTTTTGGAAGATACTGTTTTGGGTAATATTCCTCACATGGAATACACAGTTGTCGGTCGTTCTCAACTGAAATGACATCATCTTAAAACTAGATCCTGTGCTTTATTTGGCGTTGAGCTCTACTTACGACCCCACAACAAAGTTTTCAGAGTTTCCTTTCATGCCCCCAAGTTAAGCACAGCCGCTTGCAGGGATCGGCCTGTTCTGAGGGTGTATTCAAAAGGCTTCGTAGCCAAAACCCTCGCAGTAAGACAATTATTTTCATGATTAGGTCTCTCTCCCTTTGTCTCTCTCCCTCTGTCTCTCTCCCTCTGGCTCTCTTTCTTGCAGGGCTCTGCATTTTTGTTCAGTCTCTCTCCCTCAGTCTCTCTCCCTATGTCTCTCTCCCTCTGTCTCCCTTTCTTGCAGGGCTCTGTGGGTTTGCTGTTGTAAGGGAGGGTATTGGTGTTCCGGGGGAAAACACAGCTTTGGTTCAAAGTCAACTCAGCATCAATTTAAGCAAATACTGTAGACTGTTTCCTCCCCCCACGCCTCCCTCCCTCATGTCCACACACACACACACACACACATACGCACGCACACACACACACACACACACATAATCTTTCCCTCTCTCCCTGTCTTATTCTTACGCACCACACAAACACATCCAAACAAGAGCAGCAAGTAGACAAATAAAAACCTACCCATGGCTTTTACAACAGGTAGACACAAGTCCTGTTTACTTCTACACAGTCCTCCTCTATCAGAGTGGACTGTTTGATAAACCATTGACTAGCTAAGCCTGGGGTTGGCCATCTGTTATTTATGTATGTTTGATTGATGTGGGGAAGTCCACACAGGAACAGGCAACAGGGAGACAGACACAGATTTCATGTGTGTCTGCATGTGTCTGTGTATGAGAATGTGTTTGGCCCTGTGTGTCTTTTACAGAATCAGAATCAGAATGGGATTTATTCGCCATGAAAGTTTGCACAGACAAGGAATTCGCTTTGGAATTTGCGCCTCAGTACTTTACGCCTCAGTACTTAGACCCTGTCACCTGTCTCCCCCCCCCCCCCCCCCCCCCCCTCCAGGCGTGGCTGCAGCAGTATGGCTACCTGCCTCCGGGGGACATTCGGGCCCAAGCCATCCGCTCCCCAAAGTCTATCATCACAGCCATCTCTGCCATGCAGCGCTTCTATGGCCTCACTGTCACCGGGTCCATCGACACAAACACTCTACAGTGAGTAGCTAGTCTCAGAGTTCCTCTCACAACCAGACACTCTAACTAGACTAGTAATATATCGAGACTGAAAGCAAAGCTTGTACTGTACCTAGAAAAAAAAGTATTTTTTGGAACTTGACTTGAAGTAACAAGAAACATATCAGTTTTTGACAACCCCCCTCCCCCCCTTTTGTACTGTTGCCAGGGCGATGAGTCGGCCACGCTGCGGCGTTCCAGACAAGTTTGGACCGGAGCTGAAGAGCAACCTGAGGAGAAAGCGCTACGTCGTCCAGGGACTGAAGTGGGAAAAGAACGAGGTCACCTTCAGGTCAGACCACGACGCCTAGCCTAGCTTAACCTATTCTCACCTAACATAACCTAGCTTAACCTATTCTAACCTAACCTAGCTTAACCAATTCTAACCTAACATAACCTAGCCTAACCTATTCTAACATAACATAACCTAGCTTAACCTATTCTAACCTAACATAACCTAGCTTAACCTATTCTAACCTAACCTAGCTTAACCTATTCTAACCTAACATAACCTATCTTAACCTATTCTAACCTAACATAACCTAGCTTAACCTATTCTCACCTAACCTAGCCTAACCTATTCTCACCTAACCTAGCCTAACCTATTCTCACCTAACATAACTTAGCCTATTCTAACCTAACCTAACATCACTTAGCCTAACCTATGTTTACTTAAACTAACCTACCCTTGCCTAACCTAAATGTACTTTTCTTTACCTAAACTAGCCTATTAGCCTATCCTACCCTAGCTTAAAATAAACGAAACATAGATGGACTTCCTTTAACTTTAAGTTCTGATTTGGCTTAGTAATAGGTGCATGAATCAAAAACAGGTGAGCCATAATCCCGAACCACATTGTAACATCCGGCCTCCATCTCCCCCACGCCTCCCCCCAGCATACAGAACTACTCCCCCAAGGTGGGCGAGCACGCCACTTTCAAGGCCATCCGCAGGGCCTTCAAGGTGTGGGAGAGCGCCATCCCTCTGACCTTCAGGGAGATCCCGTACAGCCACATCAGGGACAAGGTCGACAAGTTCGCAGACATCATGCTCTCCTTCGCCGAGGGTTTCCACGGCGATAGCACCCCCTTCGACGGCGAGGGCGGCTTCCTGGCGCACGCGTATTTCCCGGGCCAGGGCATAGGGGGCGACACACACTTCGACCTGGCGGAGCCGTGGACCACCGGCACTGTCGACCAGGGGGGTAAGGGAAGGGGGGAGGAAGCGGGGACGAGAAGAAAAGAGAGGGTGAAATAGATACAGAAAAGTAGAGGTGTATATGGAAATGAAGAGGAGAAAGAGTAAAGCTTAACTTTTTCACGTGTTTTTCCTGGGATGTTTGCAAGCTGTAATTCTGTAGTCTGAATTACAATGTACCACGAGGGTGTGTCTAGACCTGAGTGTAAGTCACCTTGTAAACCCTTGGAACCTTCCTCTCTCTTTCTCACTCTCTCCTCTCTCCCCCCCACCCCCTTCTCTCTAGGTAATGATGTGTTCCTGGTGGCAGTCCATGAGCTGGGCCACGCCCTGGGCCTGGAACATTCTAACGACCCCTCGGCCATCATGGCGCCTTTCTACCAGTGGATGGAAACGGAGAACTTCCAGCTCCCGGACGACGACCGCAGAGGGATCCAGGCCATCTATGGTGGGCCTCTCTCTGTCTCTCTCTCTCTGTCTCTCTGTCTCTCTCTCTCTGTCTCTCTCTCTCTCTCTCTCTCTTTCTCTCTCTGCTCCTCCCTCTCCAATCCTGTAGCATCGTCCTTGTAAACACACAATCAGCGTCCTCAGACTGTCTGGCAGTGACACTGACTGCCCTAGCAACCTCACTGCGATGTTGTGGTTACGTCCCTAGAATGTGGTGACAACATCAACCCCCCAACAATGGGAGTACAGGAACAGGAACAGGAGAATGCGCCTTGTGTGTCTCTCATTGAGTTTCACCAACGCAGATCTTGTTTGTCTTTTCCTAAAGCCACAGATGCTGTGATGGCACTGGCGGATCCAAAACATGTGATCATGTTATTGACGGTTTCCATAACAACATGTGGTGTCTTTCTCTCCCCCAGGGACAAAATCTGGGGCCCCCCCGCCTCCCCCCCGTCCCACCAGGCCCTCCAAGCCTGATACGCCCACCCAAGGCCCCGACATCTGTGAGGGCCACTTCGACACCATCGCAATCCTGAGGGGAGAGATGTTTGTCTTCAAGGTAAAAGACATGAGTCAGTGTTGTACACACAACACCAACACAAGGTCACATGCACAAGGTCACATGCACATTTACATAGTGAATGCCCTGACAATGTGTGTGTGTTTGTGAGTCAGATGGCTGAGTGGTTAGGGACTCAGGCTAGTAATCAGAAGGTTGCCGGTTCGATTCCCGGTCGTGCTAAATGACATTGTGTCCTTGGGCACGGCACTTCACCCTACTTGCCTCGGGGGGATGTCCCTGTACTCCATGTAAGTCGCTCTGGATAAGAGCGTCTGCTAAATGTGTGTGTGTGTGTCTGTGTTTACTCAGGATAAGTGGCTGTGGCGTGTACGGAATAACAAGGTGCTGCAGGGTTACCCCATGCCCATTGGACACTTCTGGAAGGGACTACCCTCCAACATCAACGCTGCCTACGAGAGGGATGATGGGAAATTTGTCTTCTTCAAGGGTACGTCTCAAACAACAATCTGACCGACACAACTAGCTGGTGAACCAGTATGTGACAAACAACCCAATTATTGTTACATACATCTTAATCTCCGTCTCTACCTTGCCATTATTTATCTGACCTCTCTCCAGGTGATAAGTACTGGGTGTTTAGTGAGTCGGCCATGGAGAAGGACTCTCCAAAGAGTCTGAAGGAGCTTGGGACTGGGCTGCCCAAAGACAGGATGGACGCTGCTCTCTTCTACACTCCCACGGGACAAACCTACTTCTTCAGAGGAACAAAGTACGGCTGCGTCTGTGTGTGTGTGTGTGTGTATGTGACCTTTACAAGTCACATACATAAGTACTTGATACAGAAGTACTATATACTGATGTACCAGATAAAGATGTACCAGATACATAAATATAGATGTACCAGATATATAGATATAGATGTACTAGATACTGATGTACCAGCCTCCAGTGGGCTTCCCCTGGACTGACGTCTTGGTTTGGTCGCCAGGTACTACCGCTTCGACGAGAAAACTCGCACCGTGGATGCAGAGTACCCCAAACCCATCAGTGTGTGGAAGGGTGCTCCGGATAACATCAAGGCTGCCATCATGAGCGAAGATGGATGTAAGTGTGTGTGTGTGTGTGTGTGTGTTTGAAGGAGAGAGAGTGACCTTAACATATCCAGACACATACCGTAACTCTAGCAAATGCCCCACATATTATTACAACATATTTGTCTGACTCTAACCTTCTCTGTCCATCCCTCCGCCTTATACCACCCCAGCCTACACCTACTTCTACAAAGCCAACAAATACTGGAAGTTCAACAACCAATACGTGAAGGTGGAGTCAGGCTACCCCAAGTCTGTCCTCAGCGAATGGATGGGCTGCGAGGGGGAGGAGCCTATGGGCAGAGACGGGGAAGTGATCATCATCGAAGTGGAGGAAGGAGAGGGCGGGGCCACCGCAGCGGCTGTGGTGATCCCTCTGCTCCTATTGGTGTTCGTGGTCCTCACTCTGGGGGCGTTGTTGTTCTTCAGGAAGTACGGCACACCTAGACGCCTCCTGTACTGCCAGAGATCCCTACTGGACAAGGTGTAGGCGTCCAGCAGACGCACTCACAGACAGATGGACACAGAGGGAGATAGAGAGCACTTAATGAAGAGCGAAAATGAAGGAGGGAGGGAGGGAAGAAGGAAAGATGGGAGTAATGGAGAAGGAGACAGAAAGGGTGCTTGAAGTTGGAGTTGTGGTGGTTGGGTGTAGATGCCACCAGGAGAGAGAGAGAGAGAGAACAGGATGACAAGAGACTGAATCAGGAAAGACTCATGTGTATTTAGTATGTTAGCTTTTTACATGTACTGCTCTGTGTTCTGACTGGAACAGATCCCCTCTACGCAAACACACACACACGTAAACAATAAGTCCACCAAAATGGCTCCTTCCTTCCCTCCCTCCCTCCTTTCTCCTCCTTCCTCAGCTAACCCTAACCCTGTACTTGACGACTCCAGCTGAACTGCTGTCTGATTAGAACTTTGATTCCTTTTTGTTCCTCCTCCAACGCATATCTCTCTTTCCCCCCTTGTTCTCGCCCTTCTGCCCCTGAGACAACTACGTCTCCATGGAGCCTGTAACCCTTAACAGAAGTGTGGTACATCAGTAGAGCTCCGTCAGATTACGGTTAGGGGTGTGATGGGGTTGCGTAGACAGTCATACACCCTGTTGTCCAGGGTTACAGTAAGACGGGCACAGGTCACAATCAAGATGGCCGCCGGTGATATATAGTCTAATATCCTTTTAAAAAAGGGCTGTTATCCTCCTTAGTGAGTTTCTCTGTACGCAGCTCACCACGCGTCTTTCATCTCTCAGGCCCTTGGTGTGAGGTCTCGTCTTAAAACGAGCAGTCGGAGTAGTGGTTGGAAGGATGAAATGATCTTCCAACTGTCAGACCAAGACAGTTAATTAAATGTTAAGAGCAGAGCTGCTTGTCCAAATGTTTGATTTCCTGGTACAATTTTTTCAACCAAACACAGTTGTCTTATCGTGTTTTGTTTTTGTAATGTTTCATTATCGTCGTTATCAATGTTGTTGTTGTTTTTATTATGACTATGGTTGTTGTTATTATTGTTGTCCTAAGTGTAGTTGTGAATTATATTATTACGCATTGCCATACCGAGCCCTGCTGGGCAGAGGCATCGCATGGCAACTAACAAAATGGCCGCCATTGGCGTTCAGTCAGTGTGTGGTGAATTTGGTCTGCACAAAGAGGGGGTACTTTTAGATAAACAGCAGTTTCTATTCCCCCTATTGTTTGGCATATCAAACACAATCAAATAATACTATTTATGAATGATTTTTGATGGTGCTCAATGTTTTCTTGTCTTACGCAAGTAAAAAATGAAGTAGAATTGGTTTAGTGATAACAATGATAATGGTAATTATATTTATAATAATCATAATATCAATAAAAGGGAATTTGATTGTTTTGCCTGTTTTTCACTTTTTGTATTTCATTAAATAAAATGGAATAAACGTATTTTCTAAAATGTGTCATACACTTTAGTTTTATGGTTACTGGTCAGTGTTTTCATTGTGAAACACACAGACATACACACACTGGCACCATCTCAATCACTCAAGACGTGGAATGTAAAGACAAAGACAAAAACGTGGTTTTGTGCATTCTATGATATGATTATGGTAATTTCAACAATTCATTGTTGACTGACCGTGAGCTCTGAGTAAAATGGAAGGATGCAGAGAAAGAGTGAAAAAAAAAGACTGGGGGGGAGGAGAGATGGTTGTTTGGGATTATGGCTGCAGTCATGTGTCCAGGAAAGAGGTGGAAAGAATTACGGAATGATCACGTTCTTCTGAGAGCAGGGTTCCAACTGGGTTCTGTTAACTCCATCTGGAACTCTGGAAACATCTGAGCTGCCATCAAGACCAGAAGGAGACTGTGTGTGTGTCTGTGTGTGTGTGTGTGTGTGTGTGTGTGTGTGTGTGTGTGTGAGAGAGAGAGAGAGACAGAGAGAGAGAGAGAGAGAGAGAGAGAGAGAGAGAGAGAGAGAGAGAGAGAGAGAGAGAGAAAACAAAAGGGATAAGTGTCTAGTAAAGTTGCAATGATTCTAAATATTTAAATGTTTTTTTTAAGTTTCCTGACAAAAAAAGAAGCCTAAACTTACCACAACCCTTCCTCCCACTCTCCCCTCACCCTTATTTCCTCACCCACTGCAAAATTGTTCTTTTTACGAGGTCTCTAACTCAAACCACTCCTCCCTTCACCACAAGTATCTCTGGTCTGTTTTCTCTCTTTCCCTGCTCCTTCCTCTCGTCCCAGTCCCCCCATCCTCGCTCGACATCCTTTAACTACTTGCTTGCCCTCCTCTTACTGAGCCACGAGTAAAACCTTAACAAAGCGTGAGTTGAAATCTGACTTTAACATCTCTTGTTAGTGGCGATACATTATATACATTTACCTAATATACAACACCAATCTTTGAATTTGTTTTGTAGTTCTTTTTGCAGGTCTAGAGTGATATCCAGCCCTTCCATTTCTCCAAACTCTTTTCTTCACTTGTATGGGACAGTATACCTTTCCTTTGAGTATTTCCATTTACTTTCTCTCTATCCCCACATCTGTTCATCTCCTTTCCTGGCCCACGCTCCCTCTCTCTCTCTCCATCCCTGTGTCACCTGGTATTGCGATTGGTCTCAGTGCATCTTTTATAAAGGCAGCATGACAACGTCTCCCTATTAATCACTCCCAGTCCCAGTTTCCATTTCAGCAAAGAATGAAGACAGAAAAAGAAGAGAAGGAAAAGAGGTATGAACGGATGGGAGCCCAGTGAATACACTGGGCCGGCCCAGCTGACCGCGTACATCTGCACAAGAGTGAAGCCGGTCAAAGATGGAGGAGGACAAAGAGAGAGAGAGAGAAATGGCAGCCATATTGGTGCCATATTTCTTCAAAACTTTCTTTCTTTCTTGCTCACCCTTTTTCTTTTCTCTGTCTGCTGTGTTTGTGTTTGGGCTGGGTCTGTATGGGCGGCCCGGTCCAGAGCCAGTCAGCACGCCAGGCAGGAAGTGGCCAAGACAGCTGCTTGCAATTGAACCGTAGTGTGTGTGTGTGTGTGTGGGTAACCTACATTATTGCACATTCTACTGTAGCTCGAGATTACTGTAATTAACACACACATTGTACACACACATACCATATTGCTGTCTTTTGTGTTACAGAGAAAAAAACTGGGGGAAAAGACAGATTGCTCAAGACACCACACTAAATGTCTGTTTATCCCTTTTTTATAAATAAAAAAATAGAAGATATTGAGAGACAGAGAAAGTGAGGCTAACAGACAGACATATGGTAGGAAGAATATGGTGGAATACAGCTTGTTTATAAAGCAAAAGTAGTTAAGTGTGTAACACAAATGTCCCTGATGCCCCTGAACACACAGGAAAACCCTGGCCAGGATGTGGCAATCCAGAGGACTTGCTGAATCAGACCCTCTACACCCCTCCAGCCCTACCTCCCACCCCCTCAACCCCAAACACAGCCCAACCCCTTAACCCAGACCCAGTTACGTTCAGCAGGAAACTACCCTGCTTCAGCTCTGGCCTGTGGATCTACAGGAACAACTCAGCTGAAACGCTGCCACATCAGACAGAAAGACGAACCCTTCCATCTTCTCCTCTATCCTCTCATCCCTTCCTTCTTTGTACCTCAGTGTGTATGCTGATACACTGACCTTACCCAATACCCCTCCCTCCCCTTCGATGACTTCTGTACAATAAGCAACATCTGGTTCTCATTTTACGAAACCAAAACAACACAAGGAGAAGAAAGGGAGGGGCTCAGGAACTAGGGGAGAGGAGGGGACTCAAAGAGAAATGCGTAAGACCTACAGTGAGGATGCAGAATGAAGGAAGGGCTGAACACAAAGGGAAGGTGACCTTCCTGAGTCTCAAGATAATTCTTTGGCTCTTATTTTCATAAAAAAATGGATACTTTAAAACTTTTTACAAATGCTCTGATGACACAATTGTATGTTCTTGAAAAACTCAATACACAAAGTTACGAAATAAATAGTGTCAAGGTTATGCACTATGAGGTGTGTGATATTGAAAGCCACTGTTCCAAGGTTTTTCATGTCTCCCTTGCAATTTAATTGTTTTAAACTGTCTGATTCTCCCACAAAGCCGCCCATATAAACACATGTTAAAACTTAGTTTGGTGTTTGACAAAGCAAACATTTGACTTCAAGCCTCTGGTCCAGTCTGGCCCAGAGTCCCATGAAAAGAGAGGGGGGGGGGGAAAGTCTCCATCGAAAAGAATCTGCAACTCAGCGGCAAGCAGACCTTCTGTAATTACAGTGGGGCTTTGCTGAGATCGGCAAGAGAGAGAGGGAAAGCTAGAGAAGGATGAAAGAAATAAAGGGAGAGAGGAGAGAAACAACCTTACCTCACTTGGTAAAAAAGCTGCTGGTAAAAGTCAGTCACACATAATTACTATTGCTACTATTAATTAAAAGCTGACTTAACAAAATACGCAGCTGCACAATGTCAAGTAAATAGTCTTATTCTCTTCTTTTCATGAAACTGTGTAGATTATTTTCTACAGTGTTCTCATCGAGAACCCTCTTAAAAAAGTGCAACCCATACCTTTTGAGCTCAAATGTGGATCGTTTTTATTGAAGCTACTCTTGAACTGTGAGCTAAACGCTCACTTAAATGAAGTGTTACATGAGGTCCTTAGATGAAAAGGACTTAAGCAAGGACGGAGTCAGGTGGCTGAGCGGTTAGAGAATTGGGCTAGTAATCAGAAGGTCGCTGGTTTGATTCCCGGCCGTGTCAAATGACGTTGTGTCCTTAGGAAGGCACTTCACCCTACTTGCCTCGGGGGGAATGTCCATGTACTTACTGTAAGTCGCTCTGGATAAGAGCGTCTGCTAAATGTAAGGACAGTGGTGGCTTAGGCAGACCCAGACCTGTAGAGATCGTCTCAGACATGCTCAACGCTGCAGTTGTCACAACAAGATCATCCTAATCATTTTTCCAGACAACAGGCCTGAAGTGGCATTCTCTGCACACTAATCCTGTGTGTTTGTGGTATAATTATAATCATGCTGAATTATTTCACAACACTACAACAGTTGGACTTATGACATACAAATTAAGACTTTTTCACACATCCATTAAACTTCCAAGAGGCTGTCTGGTCATTACTGGAAAATGACATTGCAGGAATTTTTATAAAATACACTAAATAACCTTTAAATCATTACTTTTCTGTCTTGGAACCCCCTCTCTTGCCTCACTTGGCCCGAATAGAATAACCTTCTAAAACCCTTCCTGATTCCTGAAGCAACATGAGACAAAATGGTGGCTGAGACTGACAGACCACATTAACTGGTAAAACGCTGCACTCTAGTGGTACCATTATGTCAAAGTACAATACACAGAAAATAACGAGCGAACCAGCTTTCTTTTTTTTTCATCACCAATAACTCTTTATTATTTCTTCTTCAATAATGACTTTCCTTTACGTTTGAGCAGGAGGGAATTCTTCTGCACCTCCATCTCTTTGGACAATTCTTGCTTCTGTTCCCACTGGTCCATCCCTTTATCAATCTCTGTTTCTAGGGCCACAATACGTCTCTGAAGAAAAAAGAGAGTGATAAAAGGATAAGAAGGCAATGGAGTCGTAATAAAAAAATACAAATAAATGACAAGTACAAACTCACTGTCAGTGTTTCTCTTTCTTCTTTTCTCCTCAACTGTCCTTTCATTGGAGGAGCAGGCCGGCCATCTGGATAGGTGAACACACAGACTGGGGTCAGGAGTCACATTCATGCCAAATACACAAGACAAACTTGTACTGAACAATCCCAAGCACAAACAAACACTATTAGTCTGTAGATTTACCAGCAAAGGACCAGTCAGGGAGATCTGTTAGGGGGCCGTACTCTGATCCACTACGGGCTAAACCATGCCTGAGGGTGACAACAATTGCAAATAAAAACCACATCGATTACTGTGTACAGTCTAGCTAAATAGCGTACTAAACCGTTCACCCAAGTGTTTTATAACTTACTCTAGTCTCCATTTAAGCCCTCCTCGGACACAACAAGTCGTGGAAAGGTGCCGACTGGAGTGTTGAAAAACTGTAAAAATAACAACAATTGATGTCATTGAATCCACATAATGTTAGCTAGACTAGAGAGCTAGCTACCAAAGCTAGCCTAACCTAATGCTAGTTAGCTAGTGCTTTGGCTAGTGTGAACTTGCTGAAACCTAAGATCCCGTCAAAAATATAGATGGAGATATCGGTGAGTATTTACATAGCAGAAAGCCATAAGCACGAGTAATAGTAGCTATATTTGGCTACTTATAGCAAATAACCCCTTACCTGTGCAACACAACGTCCTGATGGTCGCCGCCATGTTTATAGTTTTGTTGTTGACCGCTAGATGGTGGTGGAGATACGCGAGCAGATGCCAGAATTAACTTCTGTAGTTTATTACAGCCATAAAGTTGTTCCATTGTGGCTTTTGTAATCCTGTGTCAAATTACATTTACCCTATTTAGTTTAATTGTACGATTGGGATAGTTAATACACCTGTTTGTAAATTGTACACCCTTGATTTGACTGAAACAGTCCGGATATTGAAAATAAAGAAATGTAGGTAAATACGATTAACTTTTGAGGGTCAAAAACGTACAGCGTAGACAGGTAGCTAAGCTAATGGGTGTTTAAAAATAATTTAAAAAGTCATATCAGTCATGTGTATCAATTTATAAAAACTGTTTTTCTTGTGTTCTGGGTTGGCACCAGGTACTGTAGCATTCATTTGCTACCAACGAACAAGTCTTCACTCGTCTACAAATGACTGTGCGAGTGCAAGTCTAGGGAGAGGCTGAGCTCGCTCGTTTTAGCGGACCGCAAGAGCAATGAAAGACTAGGAACAAGGGAACAGAAGGGAGGGGGGCTCCGGGGCAGCCAAAATAATGAAGAATCTAGTCCAACAAGTACATTAGTAAACTAGTTTTAATTGGACTCGAATCATTTCGGCGTGATGCCATACAAATAACTCCAGCTGCATAGAAGTAAATTGTCTAAAATGTCCTGGAAAAGCGAATTGTTTACTTTGTATCGTCCTTGGAGAACACACACACGCTGAAAAAATGCCCCGTCGTGTTACTAACTAATGTCCTTCCGCACATTCCAGAGACTGGAGGCACAACAAAATAGTGCAGCTGCATTGAGTTTGCATCTGTAGCGATTGCAAGTGTTGCGAACTTGCAATTAATCTACTTTCTCTCTTACGTGACTAGAAAAACAAAACGGAATATTAGGTATGTATTCCTGCAAGTTATTCTATAGGCTACTTTAGAATGCTGAAAACGTGTGGTTTTGTTAACGACAGGACAATAACTCACCTGAGAGGTCATATGGTTGTGTAATAATACTAGCTAATAACTCAGTAGTTAACCAACACTCACGAGATAAGATACAGCGGTAAGCTACTAAGCTCATAATTAAATTGGATACCGAGAGCTCTAAACATCACAATAAAAGTTCAAGCACCTATAGAAAAAAATATTTAACTTCTCCATCCATAATAGAGTAGTCTATATTTGTCTAAATATGATTTATGCGCGGTCATTTCATATACCTGTTGTTAAACTTCAAATAGTAGTTAGTAAATAGTAATGTCTTATTACAATGAGCCGTGCATGAAATGGGACTGCATTTACCCCAAACCACTGAGAAGTTTGCGTATGAATGACGAATAATATTGTGGGGTGGTATCCATCCGCGCTTGGTGGTGGGGAAGGTGTCCCGGTTTGGAGAAAAACGAGTCACAGCACCACTGCCAGATAAAGGAAAAGAGGGGGAGGTAAGTAAATTGGGGGAAGGAAGAAACAAAGTTCTTGAATGTGTGATACACTCGCAGAATGGATTTATTCTTGATTATCAGTGAATTCAGTTTGGTCAGTTAAGAACACTTTGTAGTCAGTGGACGCATGCTTCCCGCTCTCTCTGAACTTCAATGGTTGTTTTTGCAGCAAAGATAACATTCTTTTGAAATCGGGGAATGAAAGGAATATCCACATTCTTGAAACGTCGAAGGCTGCATGTTTTTTCTTTGTGCGCCCCCAATCTCTTGTCGTTTCTTCCTCTAAAGTGTTTTAGGCTTGAAAGTGAAAGAAAGCATTTGGAACCGTTTCTACTGAAAGAAAGAACATATTTTCCTGTCTACACTGGACCCCACGAGAACGACGAGAAAACCGATCTACCAAGGAGCTTGCCCACATTGCACTGAAAAGCCCACGCAGTCTAAAGGATAACGGAGTCAATGGACTATCTTGCCCTTTCAATATAACGGAAAAGAACAACTACAAGAGCAGAGGTTGTATTTGGAAAATTTGAGTAGTGTAATTATTTGTTGGGCAAATAGCGGAAACAACTCGCAGTTTGCTCTTGACCATTCGGCTACAAGTCCAATGGACCATTTTTCAACTGAAGAGAGATGCAGGTGTGGAGCGACGTAGACAAGTCTCTAAAGCAAACGGAATCCCCAACGATAGTGTAACTACACTCAAGTTTTCTATTTATTTCCGTATTTATTTTCAACATTGCTGTATTGAAACAGACAGGACTGTAGAAGTAGTCAAATTAGTCAATGGATACACTTGCATCCCTCACAATCTGTCTGTGTGGATGTTCCGCGGTCAGAACAGGATGACTCTAAAGACAGTAGGCTAGTTATCACATGATTTGGACGTCATGTAGCGAACCTAAAATGTCTTAAACGTCTTATTTAACGTCTCTTTTGTATTTATTGTGTACATATTCTTAGGCATTTGTCTGTATTTTTGATCACTTCTTTGTGGGAGGTGGATCTGTCTGTTTGTCTTTGTGTTTTAAGACTGGTCCCTGTCATTTCAATTCAACTACTGTAGACAAACTGTATTGTAGATGTAGGCCTACTTGAAAATGTTTGTGTATTTCCATTCATAGTGTATTTATTGCGTTAACTTATGACATAGTTGTAGCTGTCTAATTTCAAGAAAAATAACAACTAACACCAGACGAACACAAGGCAAACCATGGACCGACTTGGAACTAAGCTATTGGAAAAGTTGAAACTGACTGATTCAGGAAGTGTGAAATTTGCCAGTTCAAAAAAGGAAAAAAAGGAATTGGCGAATGCCAATAACAGCAATGGCAACAGCGGCATCACCAGCATCAGTGGCATCACCAGCAGTGGACTTCCACCAACGCCCAACACGGCTTCCTCCTCGCCCTCAAGGCCCGGTCAGTTTTCAATCGCCTCTCAAACCCAGAACGAGACGAGCGGGCCGATGATTGGACGAGGCAGCAAGGGAATGGGAGGGTCTTCGTCTCAGCTGCTCTCTCCGCTGACCACCTCCACCCCGCTGCCTCCCGACGGCGACCCGCACCACCCGTCGACCCTGGCCCCTCTCCGACGCCGCTCCCCCCAACAGCGGGCCTCCTGCTACCTGGCCGAGGGCGTGGACATCCAGATGCGCCGGGAGTCGGGCCTGGGGGGGGAGTGCGACCCGTCCGTGGGGGCGTTCGGATCCAAGGCCTCCCTGAACCAGCGCCGTTACTCCCTGGAGCTCCAGCAGCTAGTCCGGCGCCACCAGCTCCTCTCCCAGCCTCCCCCCCTCTCCGTTCCCCCGCCGTACCCCTCCTCCTCTTCGGCCTACGGCTCCGCCCCACGCCCCGGGGCCCTGGTGGAACCGGCCTACCTCTCCGAGCCGGAGCGCCACAAGCGCTTCTCTCTCCAGGAGGCGCTGTTCTACAAGCGGCTGAGCACCGGCAGCGAGCTCTGGGAGCCCCCCAGACCCGCTTCCCTCTCCCACCCGCCGCACCGGCCCTCCGACATGGGTGGAGGGGGAGGAGGCTTCTTCTATCCCCCGGGGCCGACCCTGAGCCCCTGCTCCTCCTTCAGCCTGCAGGAGTCTGTGCTGGTCAGCCCCAGGTCCAGCTTCGCCTCCAGCACGGCCAGCGGAGGAGGCGGCGGGAGCCCCATGGGGAGCCGCTGCAGCAGCAACAGAACCAGCGGCATCAGCCTGAGCTACGACACCCGCCACAGCACCTCCTCCACCGGGCCGCCGCAGCAGCAGTTCTCCTCCCTGCAGCTGGGGGCCTCGGGGTACGCAGGGCCGGGAAGGGCCGGCGGGGCACACTCGGCCGAGGGCTGGATGCATTACATGGATGCGGGGGCTATGTGTGGACAAGGGGTCCAGGATAGCCGGCATTCCTACCCGCCTGCCGTGGGCAGCCCCGCGGCTGCGTGCTACCGGGCTGGACCGGAGTGGTGGGACGAACAGCGGAGCGGCGTCAGAGGAGAGGAGGCGGGAGGCCTGGCTGGGGAACGGGCTCGCTACTCAGACCTGCCGGGCACCCGGTACCAGGAGGAACTGACTCGTCTGTTGCTAAGGGATGCGGCGCTGGAAGGGGAGGGGCTACTAGGGGGACTGATGCTCAAGGAGCAGAATGCTCCAATCAAAGGCCTCGCCAAGCCGGCGACACTGGCTCCTGCCTCGGCCGGAGGACCAATCAAAGGCCAGGAGGATCCAGGGACGGGGAGAGAGGCTTCCGAAAGCCGCCAGGAGTTCTTTGGTGAGATCATCTACTTCTCTTTAGCTTTCTTGTTGTCCTCGCGGTGGACAGTGTTTCATGTTCTAATGAAAGGACTGTATGGGTGAATGGATGGATGGACGGATAGACAGATTGATGGATGAAAGAGTGGATGGATGGATGCCTCCAAGTCTTGCAGGGACTTGCAGGGCATTACCATGCGAGCAAAGCGGAGAGAGAAGGAAAAACACAAGCTTCCAGTAACCTATCCAGGGCTGCTCAATTGAGCATAGGAAAAGAAGAGGGATGAAAGCAATGTAGAATTAACATAGCTGACACGCAGACATTAAAGACATGGGTTCAAAGTCATTAAACCAGTACACACACACACACACACACACACACACTGAAAGTTCTCAGTTCTCTATACAATAAACTACAAAGCCCAGCCCCTTGGTTCAGACAAATTATACGTTTCCGATAAACACTGCTCTGACCATTGGCATGAGTCATACAGTAGGTTAAAGCCAAGACTGCTAACATATGTGTGTGTGTGTGTGGCAGGATGTGTGCTAACGTGTGTTTTTGATGTGACTCGGGGCCACGATAATGAAGCTGTGTGTGTGTGTGTGTGGCGTGAGTCATGCGTGTGCGGCATGTGTGTAACCCTGCCTTGGCGTGTGCAGGGGCGGTGTGAAGCAGCCTGTTTTTCTGCTCAGGTATTTGTGCCCTCGGGACACACACACACACACACTTCTAACGCTCCTCTGTCTCGGAGCAGCCGAACCAGCTTAGCGCCGGGGAAAAAGACAAGAGACTCCGTGGCAGAGACTTAGAGGGAAAATGAGTGTGTGAATGAGTGGGATTTTCAGTGTTGACACTGAGTCAGATTCCAGAGTGCGTTCTCCAACCATGTCTTTGTCAAGGCGTGGAAAGGACTGATCAGTCTTGACTGATGTGGGCCTGTTGTGTTCGCTGTGTCGTAGGGACCTGTGTGAAGTGTGCGAGAGGTGTGTACGGGGCGGACAACGCCTGCCAGGCCCTGGACAGCCTCTACCATACACGCTGTTTCACCTGCGTGTCCTGCGGTGAGTTTGTACCCCACCGCCGCCGCCGATGAACACTAGGTGCATTCGAACGGCTCCATGTTCACTACGAAGCCCTGTTTGAAACCAAGTGCTGTGACTTTTAAAATGTACACACACACACACATACTCACGTATTTACACACCTCCTGAGCTGCATTCACCGGTTGGTTATCTGCGTCTCACCCGTCTCTGTGTGTGTTTTGCGTTTGTCTGCCGGCCTTTCAGGACGCACTCTGAGGAACAAGGACTTCTACAACGTCAACGGCTCTGTGTACTGTAAAGAGGATTACATGGTGAGAGAGGAGGTCAAGGCCAAGCACACTCCTGCTAGACTCAGAAACATTCAGTCATTTAGCAGACGCTTTTATCCAAAGCGACTCCCAAGAAACAGCTAAATCATCACCCCTAAGAGGTTAAGATGACATCACTCAGTGGCGTTCATTAACATAGCTTCCAGATGGTTCTCTGTGGCTGGCCAGGTCCTCCACCACCACCACCATCATCTCTCCCTTCTTGTCTTTTTTCCAGTTCTCGGGCTTCCAGGCCGCAGCAGAGAAATGCAGTGTGTGTGGTCACCTGATTCTGGAACAGGTGAGTGTGCATCAATAACACGTAACCTTTCAAATGTGCAAGATAAGAGTGTGTGTCTATGGTAGGTGACCATCTGCTTTTGCGCCCCTCAGATCCTGCAGGCCATGGGGAAGTCGTACCACCCGGGCTGCTTCCGGTGTGTGGTGTGTTCCAAGGCTCTGGACGGAGTCCCCTTCACTGTGGACCATCAGAGCAACATCTACTGTGTGACAGACTACAACAAGTCAGTTTGAACCTTTCCAGATTCCTGTGGGAGACCCGCTCAGTGGGGTGCTTTTTTGTCGCCTTCTTAAACTTGGCCACAGTTACCAATACACACTGTCACACATGCAATATACACACATTTTGCAAGACACACATATACGCTTTACCAATACACACACACACATACATAACACATCCAACCCCGTCTCCAGCCCCCCCCCTGCAGTGTCCTTCTTTTGAGTTGAGTTCAGGTCACAGGGATGTTTTAAGTGGTTTCTCTGATCTGTGTGTGTATCTGTGTACGTTCGACATTCTTTACATTGACTTAAAAGAAGGCAGGCTGTGCGTTGTTGTGTTCTGCCGAGGACATCATGTGCTAAGCATCACACTGCTACTATAGCCACCGGTCACTGTAAATCAGTAAGACAGAAGGACCTCGTAACTCTGTTTTTTTTAGCTTTCTGTAGAGGCGGCTTAATGTGCAAGTCTGTCACTGGGCCTTAACCCGCTCCCCCACTCCACCACCACACACACACACCACACACACACACACCACACACGTACACACACACACCACACACACACCACACACACACCATCTCCTGCTGACAAGCCCAAACAGAGTCCCGTGTCTAATTCTACATTCTCTCCCCTTTTGCTGATGTTACAGAACCTTCGCTCCTAAATGCGCTGCCTGTTTACAACCCATCTTACCTACTGAGGTGAGTGCAAATGGCAGGTGTGTTGTGTGTGTTTAATCTAACCTTATGTAATGGTTTGAGTCGGGAACTTGATGAATGCATGGATAAATGCTATTTCTTCCCTGTCTAAACCAACAAGGATGTTGGCAAACTTTTTTGTCTGTTGCTGTCATTTCTCAGGCACCTAATCTCTGTCGGTATGTTTGTTTTGCAACACAGGGCAGCGAGGAGATACTCAGGGTGGTGTCTATGAACAAAGACTATCACTTCGAGTGCTACCATTGTGAGGTTAGTATGACCCGTCTTACCTCATTTGGTCAGTGTGTTCAGGTGCTGTCATCATAAGGACCTTAGGGGTTCGTTCCCGCTGGTGTCCCAGGTATCTCTGGTCAGTACTGCTTCCACCCTGACTTGACCTTCACCGCGCCGCTACTCGGCCACCTGACCTTTCAACTTTCAACTCACTTGACCGCCTATAGCACTGTGGTCTGTGCTGTACGCATCACTGTATTGATGTGGGAGTCAGATGGCTGAGCGGTGAGGGAGTCGGGCTAGTAATCTGAAGGTTGCCAGTTCGATTCCCGTTAGTGTCAATTGACGTTGTGTCCTTGGGCAAGGCACTTCACCCTACTTGCCTCGGGGAGAATGTCCCTGTACTTACTGTAAGTCGCTCTGGATAAGAGCGTCTGCTAAATGACTAAATGTAAATGATGTTGTTGTTGTGCTCTCTCTCTTGTCTCTCTCACAAACACACTTTCTTGTCTCTCGTTCTCCAGGAGTGTCGGAAGCAGCTGTCTGACCAGCCGGGGTCCCAGTGCTATCCTCTGGACTCACATCTCCTCTGTCATCCCTGTCACATGGCCAGGGTGTGCATCGCTCCCAACACCACCCCCCACAACGTACACTGACAACTATGCAGCTACAAGACTTCTCACACACACACGGTATAGACCAACCCCTCCTCTTGCACACCCAGGGGGGGCTCAAGATCTTCTCCAAGGTCTCTCCTCGACGAGCTCAGACACAAACGAGCTGAAACAGAGAGACTTTTACTCTGAAGGCAGCATACGCTCTCACCTATACAGGCTGGGTCCTGATTATGACAGACACAAGTGCCTACGGCTTGATCTCTGACCCTGGTGCTTCACAATAAGAGTCCTGCTGCTCTTCAGATCATCACTGTACCAATACTGTACATGGTCTCAGAGTGGGAATAACAGGCCAAACTACTGTTTTTATTCCCCGTCCCCTACATGGCTACTGTTCGCTAGAAAAGAACAAGGGATTAATTTTGTTAAGTTCTGTATTTAATGTAATTAGCAAACAATTTGCACTTAAACATTTGGATTTTTGTTTACCATAAGAGATTTGTGTTTCTGTACAAGTACAAAAAAAAAATACATTCCTGTATCTGTTGTAATTATTAATAAATATTTTCCTTTTTGTGTTTAAAGTTTGGCGTTGTGTGTTCATGCAGGTAGAAATGACCAGTAGGTGGCACTCAAACCAAACAGAATGGCATGCTTCAGTTAAATTAAGATGAACACATGAGTTAAACTGAGGAAGTAGAACACAAATGAACACAACATGGAAAACGTAATGTTTAACTTTAAATTTATTGTTTTAATCTTTGTACATTCAGTACTTACAGGAGAAAAAAAAAAAAAAATCAACCAACAAAAAAATCAAATTGGAGCAAAATTAGAAAATCAGTTTCAAACACATAAAATTCAAAATATTAAAACAGTAACAATTACTTGTGAGATCTATTTTAGGATAAACTCCCCTTATTTGAACAGCGGAAAGAAACACAGCAGGAAGGGTCATCACTGCTACCTGGAGAAGCAACTAGAAGAGGCAAGACCAGTACCACTTACCCTAATCCTCCATCTTTTTCTCAGTAGTGTGCACCTGAAACCCTTCCTATCAATTGATTTGAGATCAGCTAAGCATTCTGGAGAAAAGTGGGCAGGGAGAATGGTGGTGTGACGAGTGTTCTAGAACCCCCTCAGGATTCTGCCTCCTTCCCACACAACCCACCGGAAACAACCAAATACAGAACATTATACATGCTTAACGGTGTGCCTCTCAAATAATCCTCTCCCCCCCCCCCCCTACACAACACGCGTATAATGTCTATAATCGTCACAAGGGAAAGACAAATGTTCCTAGTTTCAAATTCAAGCATTTTGTCAACAGTGTAACGACATGTCACTGAAACCTTGGTGAGGAGGGGGGACCACGCTATATTAAACACACGAAACCTCCAAGGCTGAAATTTACATGATTCGTAAAACTTCAAAAGCAAGAAAAAGAAAAAAAGAACTCCTTCATATGATCCTACAAAGACGACGGTCGGTAGAAAAAGAAATGAGGAACGTCACAGCCTGAAGGAGTGGAGACACTAAACTGAATTCTAGCACATATTTCAGGAGGGCTATTTGGGACCCGCTTTATTACAGGGGACTTGGAACTGTGTGACCACAGAGCTTAAACGGGGAGTTTCTCATTCCAAACCTCAGGGAGTGGCACAAGCTAGGTGCCAGCTAGCTACCCATCCAAACCAACCTGTCTTTTCACTGGTATAAAAAAAACAAGGGGGGGGGGGGGGGGGGAGGAGGAGAGAAAGAGCACAAGGCCATACGAGTAAGGCAGAGCGCTCTAGATAGATGTAAAGGAGAGAAAGAAAGAGCGAAAGAGGAAAAAGTGGAGTCGGACAGACAGTTGGTATGTATACTTTGCTAAAAACACTTCAAATCAATCTAGATGTGAGACCAACACAGTATAATGTACAAGGGGGGGGGGGGGGGGGGGGGCGACGGTGCAGGGTGGGGCAGAGACAGCAGGAGAGGGGAAAGATGTTCTGCTTTCTAAGGGGTCAACCTAAAGCAGTGAGGGAGACAGACGGCTAAGTGAGGCAGGGCATACTTTGGAGAAAAGGGAACCCTCTCAAGGTGGAGGACGGGGCAAATTAATCCCTCCTTTCTGCCGTGTTTGATTGTTTGTGTTCTCTGTGTCCTCCCCATCCTCCCCTCTCTGTCTCTCTATCCCTCCTCCTACTCTCTCCATCCCTCCCTCCCCTCGTCAGACCAGCGCACCTCAGCGGCGTCTGTCACGGGGGTTGCTACGACTACGGGAACGCCGTCCGGCAACTACGCCCCCGGAGGGGGCGCGGGGTCTGTACCCCTCCCTCCTCTTATCCCCCCCCTCTCTGTCCCTGGCCCGCTCCCTCCCCTTGTCTCTCTCCCTCTCCCTGTCTCGATCCTTGTCTCCCTCCACTCCTCTGCCCGCTCCTCCTCCTCCGGCTCCTCCTGCTCCTCCAGCAGCAGCAGCTGCCCCACCCTCCTTCTCTCTGTTTTTGACCCTCTCCTTCCGCTCCTCCTCGCGTTTCTTCTCCTCCTCCTCCTGCAGTTCTTTTCGTCGCCTCTCTCTCTCCTTCTGCCTCTCGGCGCGGTCCAGAACCCTCTGAGCCGCCTGGGGAAACAGACACATCAGAGATGATGAGGATGCTCTGTGTGTGTGTGTGTGTGTGTGTGTGTGTGTGTGTGTGTGTGAGAGAGAGAGAGACTAACCTGCTCCTCTGAGAGGGGAAGCCAGTATATACATGGAGCTGCTTTGGTCTTCTGGAACAGGTCGTCAAGCAGTTTGACTGGAGGCTCGTCTCCTTTCTCCGCTAAAATCAAAAAACAAGTCTGTCAGTTATTGAGAAAAACAACAAGCTTGCTATTGTCCCTGCAGGAAGTTGGTCAGTCGTCTGAGTACATCACCTCGGGGAAACAGTGACTCCGTCTTTCCCTCACCCTTTTTGTCCGTTTTCTTCTCCTTGCTCTTCCCCCTCTCCTTCCTCCTCCTCTCCCGGGAGGGCGAGCGCCTCCCCTCCTCCCCCGGCCTCCCGAAGTCTCGGATCTTGTCCCGGTCCCACTCCCTCTCGGCCCGGGTCCTCTCCCGACGCTCCATCTCCCTCTCTCGCTCCGCCCACTGGTCCCGCACCCCTCCCAGCCCGCCGCGCTCGGGCATCAGGGGGGGCAGGGCGGCCGGCCGGCCGTGAGGACCCCCCGGGTGGGGCTCCTCTCCGGCCCGCTCCACGACCAGGAGACCCCGGTGGAAGTCCAGCTGGAGGATGGAGAGGAAAGAGAAGGTTATTATGTTCTGTGTGTGTGTTTGTGATCTGTACGACATGTTGAGTGTGTGTGATCTGTACTACATGTTGTGTTTGTGTGTGTATTCTGTACTACATGTTGTGTTTGTGTGTGTGTATTCTGTACTACATGTTGTGTTTGTGTGTGTATTCTGTACTACATGTTGTTTTACAGCGGTGGTTGGCTCAGTGCTGGCATGGTGGGTGTGAGCTCACCTCTTCCTGTTCACAGAAGTCCACGCTGAGGACTTTAGGGTTGCTCTGGGGCCACTTCACCCCATGGAGGGCTGCCCTGGTGGCCACCGCCTCCTCTGTAGTGGCATACTGAGGGAGGGAGGGAGAGAGACAGGTAGAGAAAAGGAAAGGGAGAAGTAGAGAGAGAGTATGACGGAGTGAAAAGGGAAAGAGAGTCAACATGCTTCTCTTATATTCAAGACTGACATTTACATACAGCAGACAACAGTGTGGAAATATATTTTGGGAAAATATTGTTTCCACCTTTCAAAACATTTTTGGTAAAAAATATTTTTCAACGGAAACTTTGTATTAATGTTATACTTCCATCGTCTTTGCTGTATTCATCGTGGAGTTATATTATTATGTATGACCACGGGGTAAGTAAGGTGGGTGGGTGCTACTCACAGTGACATAGCAGTGGGACTTGATCTTGTCGATCCAGAAGCCCTCCTCCACCAGGGACCCGCTGCGGTTCAGCAGCTCCTTAAGCTGGCCCAGGGTGAAAGGTCGCACCTGGAGAAGAAAGGAGGACAGGGGGTCACCTCAGAGATGGGACTCAAGATTTACAGAAGTGGAACCAAACCAAATACAGACACTCAAATCTCTCAAGTGGAGCTTGACTGGAACTGAGGTTTTCATGGCATGTTGGCATTTCATGTTTGGCGGGAGAGACTGGGAGGATGTTGGGGAACACGGGGGAGAAAGGAGGCCAAGCTGAGATCCTTCATCGCTTTCCTTCTCGCATACCCACGCAAAATGAAAAACCAAACTAGAACAGCTTAATTGGCCCCAGAGGGACTTGACTCAGCATTAAGAACTCGGGATTTACAGACCTGATGCAGAAACACACACAGACTCCAGCCATCTGCTCTAGCATGACTCACTCCCATGACGGCAGGAGAGAGGGAGGGTTTGGATCACGTCAGGTTGTCCTTCTCCATGCTTACCAGGTTGGAAACGTGGACGATCTTGGAGACTTTGCCGCGAGGCGGAGAGGGCTGCTTGGCCAAGCGGACGGGGTCGTCGATGGTGATGGACACGCCGGACTTCTGCTGGCTGATGGAGCGACGCACCAGGGTGTCGCTGGGGGTGACTGAGGGAGGGAGGAGAGAGAGATTGGGGAGAGGGGTAAGGTTCAAGAGATTGTGAACGATGTTTTTACATTTTTCTTATCAATGTCAGGTGAAACTCCACCTACATACAGGCCCCGCAAGCAAGCTGGGAATCTAAATCAAGCGTGAGGGTCACCTTTCTGGGCGTCCGTGTCCTGTGTGGAGGGCTCGGTTTTCAAGGCGTCCTCTGAAGCGCTGCTCTTCCTCCTGTCCTTGCGTGTCCTTCCTCTCTCCTGGTCCCGTTTCTCCTCCTCTTCCTCATCCCTCTGGTCTCTCTGCCCGTTCTTCTGGCCCTCGCCAGGGACCACCTGCGAGGAGAGAGAGAGGCCGGAGGGCGTGAGACACAACGCCACACGATAAACCACTGGACTACTTCCGCAGAAGGTTCAAATCACCTTCAGAAAGACAAACTGATCATGTAGATCAGTGCTTCTTAACCCTGTCCTCATGGAACCCCTGTCCTGCATGTTTTAGATGTTTCTTGGCTCCAACACACCTGATTCAAATGCATGTTCGTTACCAGGCTTCTACAGAGCTAGATAACGACCCATTTATTTGAATCAGGTGTGTTGGAGCAGGGAAACATCTCAAACATGCAGGACAGGGGTTCCCTGAGGACCAGGGTTAAGAACCACTGATGTAGATTCTACACATGATTACCCCTTCTGTCAGAGAAGCCAGAGACAAAAGAGGAAGTGTACCTGAGTGACTGTGCGTCTGATCTGCAGGCCCTTGTCCAGGCCCTGGTCCTCCCTGTTCTCCCTGGAGGGGGTGTCCTCCTCACCCCTCTCTTCCTCCTCCTCCTCCCCAGACAGGTGCAGCTCTTCTGGGTGCAGCTCAACCACTGCCTCCTGGCTGGCCTTTATGTCTGGGATCAGAGACTTGAGAAGAGGAGCAGGTGGGAGAGAGTGGAAGGGGTGAGGGAGGTTTAAAAAAGGAGAAGATTTCAGAGTGTTCAGAGACTCTAATAGTTTGCTTGAGTGTGTGGGATTAGGTTGGCTTGTGTTTGTGTGTGTGTGTGTTAGAGCAGTGGTTTTCAACCCTGGTCCTCAGGGTGAAATGAATGGGTCATTATTTAGCTCTGCAGAAGCCTGGTAACGACCCATTCATTTGAATCAGGTGTGTTGAAGCAGGGTAAAAATCTAAAACATGCAGGACAGGGGTTCCCTGAGGACCAGGGTTGAAAACCACTGTGTTAGAGAGTGTGTGTGCTCTACCTTCAGTGAGTCGGTGGTGATGCTAATGGACGGCTTCTTGGCAGTGACGGCTGTGCTGGAGCCCCACCTCCTCTTCCTCCCGCCCAGCCCTCCTGACTCCGCCTCCCCTGCACCGGCCTCGCCGCCAACTGGAGAAGTCTTGCTGCCTGCTGGGAGGAGACGAGGCGTGTAATTGGATGAGGGGCGAGCTATGCTAGCTAGCTAGCCAGCATACTCACTGGACAGTGGATGGCTATGCTAACTCACCGTATTGTGGGTGGCTATGCTAATTACATGGTAACTCACTGTGGCTGATATGCTGAATTTCTGTGAGAGAGACTTCTCTCCTACTTAGATCAAGAGGACATGCTGTGGAGCCCACTCTAGTCCACATATAGATCAGGGCCTCACTTGTTCAGACTAACATTTACATTTAGCAGACGCTCTTATCCAGAGCGATTTACAGTAAGTACAGCGACATTCCCCCCGAGGCAAGTAGGGTGAAGTGCCTTGCCCAAGGACACAATGTAATTTGGCACGGACGGGAATCGAACCGGGAAGCTTCTGATTAATAGCCCGATTCCCTAACCGCTCATCCATCTGACTCCCCTAACAGGAGGCAGTGAGACACTACGTAGGGAAAGGCTTCAATGTGTTACGATACGGTCAGGTAGAATCTTTCAAGAATTCAAAAATGCTGACCACAGGCAGTGCCCTGTAAAGAAACATTCTGTGGGAACTATATTTGAACTTGTCTATTCATTATATGTAAGGATATTTATAACCCATGGCCTCACTCATCTGACCACTCTCTGCCTCGACCGGTTACATGATCCTGCGCCGTCCTATTAAACCAAGTCAACTTTTTAAATCGTTGTGCATCTTTCCGGACACCGATTGCCATCATCCTAACAGTGGCTATGCTAGCTTGCTAACACGTATACTCACTGGTCTGGAGACGGGTATACTCACTGGTCAGGGAGATCTTGCGGGCTGCAAAAGCCTTAGGAGTAGAGCTCTGGAAAAATAGAGAGGACATAGAGATACCCCAGGGGTGTGGGGAGATGTGAGACTGTGAGACAGACACACACACAGCAGGCAAACAGAGAAGAGAAAGGGGGTGGGGGGGGGGGGGGGGGAGACAGAGAGAGAGAAAGAGCCAGGACAGGCTCCTATTGAGCCACATTAAAAAGGAAAGGGAGGGAGGAGAAAGGGGGGGGCTTGGGTCAATACGGAGAGAGGGACTCCAGACTCTCTCCTCCACCTCTGTTTCAAAGACGTGGAATCGGTAAATCATTAGCGGACTTCTACTGCTGTGACAGAAGAGGCTGCAAAACTCTGAGGGTCGAGGGGAGGGTTCACTATGTGCATTAAGCAGTCAGGAGAAAATGGCTAGGAGAGACTGGACTCACCCAATGCGAGGGATCGATGTGTTTTATGATCTCTGTGAGGTTAATGACCAGCAGAAGTCTGGGGGGGGGATGAGGAAACTGGATACCCTTGGGCAGCTCGTTAGGAAAAGTACAACCAAAGTGCCTTTCCTGTGTGTGTGTGTGTGTGTGTGTGTGTGTGTGTGTGTGTGTGTGTGTGTGTGTGTGTGGGAGTGGATACAGCATAGGTGTGTGTGTGTGTGTCTGGGACTACACAGTCATAAATTCAGGGAAGTGTACATCTCTTTTAAGTATTGCGTATTCATACAAGATTTGTGACTTAGGTTCCAGGGAGTAGACTTAAGGTTAGTCTGCAGTGACCATGTCCTACGCTGACAAGTAGCTGTCATTGCAACAGAGGTGGAAGGTGATTGGTGGAGAACTGCTCTCTGTTAGACCACGGAAACCAGGACAGGATTCTGTTCATACTGCAGTTTAAAATTCACCAGGTTTGAGACTTAACAACATTGGCTTGCTCTGCTAATGCAGAAGCAACGTTGGCTTTGGCATTGCCATGGTGACATTTGAATATCAAATAGATCAAATTAAACTGCAGTAATCCTGATAGTTTAAAGATCTCTAGAGTAACCAAGATAAACATAAAATAGATTCCTTCAGTATCCAAGTAACGACCTAAAGCTCTGAGAAAATACAATAGCTGACATTCTTTTTACAGTTACTCCAAAAAATAAATACAGCTCAATTAGAGAGAAAAATGACAAGTCATTTCCTGGTACCATTGACACCTGATTCCTCACTGGCTTGGCTATGGCCCAACCGCACGGCAGTGTGCACTGTATCTAGGCAACAAGGGTCCAATCAGAGTAGGCAGAGGAGTGAGGGCGGGACTCGGTTTGAGTGTGCAGACTGTTTTCCTGAAGGGGGCGGGGACAGGACAGTTTGACGGACAGTTTCATTTGCTGCGTTGTCTCGGCAAATCAAACGCATCTTCGGTTGTAATTTCAGTTAGGAAGGAATCGGAAAGTCCCAAAAACGAATCAGATTCCTTTGTGTCCATGGCAAATTTAGACTTCCGAAAGTCTCTGAACAGTCCAAATGAATAGTCCATTCAAATCCGTAATCCGTTGAGGCCACAGCGTGCAGAGTGGCTCAGGATGCTTCTCTGGAGCTGACAGAAACCCAGACGGGGAAGTTCCCTCGGTGGATGTGAACATCTCCATCAGAAAAACTGCATCATGGGCTGAAAGTTCATGCAGGTGAACACACAGCCAGTGGTGTATAAAGTAACCTGCAACTGCATCCATATTGAGTCTTCTGTATTTTGTTGTGGGGTGAACAGCTGCCAAGTCGAGTCAGAGTTCACCCATTAAAAAAAAACGACAAAAAAGAAAAAACAAGATGGTCCCAAGCGTATAGCACACATGAGACCGGCACAGCCTGCAGCATGGTCCTTAAATCACCGTGGTTGGAACGAATGTCTCGGATGTGGTTTGACCAGCCAATCATGCTAGATAATGACAACTAGCCTTGACAGTCCAGCCAATTATATGACAACAGCTGTGCAGGGCTGTTAAAATCCTCCAGGATACGGCACAGATGGGTCCCATTAAGCAAGTCCACAGAACCTCATAGTTAATATCAGTATAGTCCTGGAACAGTGCATTGCGGTTGCAGGTCCAAATTGTGATCGCAAAACCAAAGTCCTTTTTCCAATATTCCAGAGTATCAACATTCAACAGGGATTGGAACTTCCCCAGTATAGATCCAGTGTTTTAAACGGGAGTCCTTCAACATACAACGTTGGGCACCTTTACGGGCCTGCTCAACACAGGGAAACGGATCTCAGTGCACCAATACACACCAGGCAGCAACATCTGCCTGGTAGTACTGCTCTCCTCCAGTAGAGGGCGAGCTGGCATGGAGGGGGTGGACACAGGGAACAGGACGTCAGGAATCCTCTCTCTCATAGGATAGGTCCACCGGAAGACAGACAGCTTGCAGACGAGCGAGGGAGAGCTTGTTCTTCACTTGCTTTTTCTCTCTCTCTCTCTCTCTTTCTTTCTGTGGCAGAGGGGCTGGTAGCTTTAGCTGGAGCTTCTCCCTTCTCCACAAAATGGCAGCTGGCAAGCTGGACAGGAGGAGGGCAGCAGACAGACAGCAGCTCTTCTGCCTCTGTCCCTCTCTTTGCCGACGCCGGTCAGGCAGCGTCTTTCTTACACACACACCACCCCTCGTCGAGGCGGTTACCACGGCAACGTGGCACCCCCCCTCCTCCGTCTCCCCCCCGGCTCTGGTCTGGATCTGTGCGTTCCAGTGTTCCAGGCTGGCTCTGGGCCGGAGAAGGCTCAAACAGAGAGCCAGAGGGATGTGTGCAGGGTGGGGAGGGAGGGGGCTGGGCTTGGGGGGTGAGTGGGTGGTGGGGGGGGGGGTCAGCATGGGCCTCGCAGGCTCAGGCCAGCTCTCGGGCTCTCTGGCTGGGGCTTAGCTCAGTGCGGAGGTGGGCGCAGACTCTGGGCCTAGTTCAGGTACCGCCGAGGCGCTTGGGCATAGCGGGGCAGGAGGAGGAGGAGTGGTGGAGGTGATGTTGGTAGTAGTACGCAGGTACCATTAGGGGCAATGGAAGAGGAATGGGCACCTTCATAACAAAGCAATCAATGGGGTTTTAAACAGCAGTCATTCCATACAAAAAGAGATAGAGAGAGAATAACGAGCATGTATAGTGTAAGAGAGAAGATCAGGTACGGGGAGAGATTCAGGACAGAGAGAGATAAGGAATGAGTGGGGAGAGAAAAAGAGGGAGGAAGAGAAAAAAAAGAGTCCTGATGTATCTCTCCCCACACACAGTCAGTGGCTATTACTCATGCAAACCCTGGGGTCAATGACAAGCACACACACACACACCCACACACACACACACACACACACACACACCCACACAAGCACACGGTGCTGGGCAATTTCATTAGGGCTTCGAAAATGCGAACTGCATTAATATCTCATCACATGTAAAAGAGAAAAGTAGTATGAAGTGCATCAGAAAACTGAGTTCTGTTTAAATTCTGTTCAGGAATACGCTCATTTTAAAATACCAAGCCAGCTACTATGGTTTAATGTTGGCTGTAAATGATTTATGTAATATGAAATGACTGCAGTAACACAAGCAGCTATAGATATCAACTAGAACTTGTGTAAAAATGGAACCCAGGCTATGACAGCAAGGTAGGGTGGAGAATTAGCTTGCAACATTAGGTGAGAAGGCATGAGGCAATCCTATAAGTAAGACATTCATCCCACCACACACACACACACACACACACACACACACACACACACATCAGAGTGAGGAGCATGCAACCTGTCTGGGGTTCATGTCTAATTTCACGCAGCGTTTACTGCCCCCCACCTGCAATACGGTCACTATGGTAACAATCTATCTACGGACAGGAGAAGGTGGTGAGCAGAACACTAGCCTACGTGTGAGAGAAAGATCTAGAAACAAAGTTAGCTGTATCATACTCAGTCAAGAGGACAGAGAGGTTAGTGAAGGCTCAGCCCTATTGTATACATTGTAATGTCTGTAACGAACCAGCCAATCCCAAAATCAAACCACTCCCCCCCAACCTGAGACCTATGCCAACTGTGAAGATCTTACTGGATGGATGTTTTATCCCCTCCCCCTCCTCCCCTCGTAAGCCTATCAGAGAGAAGGAATTGTATTTATTTTTTACTTCCTAGATGTACCACATATTCCATGTGCAGAGGTTGCAGTCAGGGAGCGGTTGATTCAGGGACTGACCCCCACCCGTCTCCAGCAGCACCACCCACTTCCCTGGTTAGCCCCCCACGTGCTTCTGGGTGTAGAGGAGCCAGGGCACTCCCTCTCAGCGGTCTTACCTCCTCCAGACGGCCCTCACTGCGGTCGGGGTCGGCCTCCTGGACGGCCTGGGCTGGGGAGCTCTCAGAGTCCTGGTCCACCTCCATCACCGAAGGGCCACTGGGCTGAGACTTCACCTCCCTGGAGGAGAAAGGGAGGGGAGGGGAGGAGAGGAGAGGAGAGAGAGAGAGGGAGGGAGAGAACGGAAGCGGAGAGAGCGAGAGACACAGAGACCGATATTAGCACGAGTACGAAAACACCACGATACGGAAGTTCCTCCACCAAACTGAAGAGGATTCTGAAAGTGAAGAAGCTAGTCACAACCCAACGCTAGCCAATGACACACACAGGTCACTCATGGGGAGGGAATGTAAAGACAGAAGTGATTGTGCCACTCATCAGAAGCAGAGATGAGGGTCATCCAAACTGTCCGAGAGACGGGAAGCAGGAGAGAGAGGAGGCGGAGAGAGAGAGCACAAGGATGGCTGAGGCCTGTGATCTGGGTCAGTCCAACTATAAATAACTCACCAACCAAGCGACACCCTGCTCCAGGGTCACAAATACTCCTTAAACAAACTATTGGATGTTGACACACAAAAACACATGCCGAGGAAAGCACTGCTGACATTAGCAGGAACACACCAACACCACACATACACAGGGACACCTCAATTATGTTGACGGTGTGGGTGAGGAGGGAGGGATGGATGTGACAGTCAGACCTCATACTGCTGCATCACTAGCAATTTGTATACAGAGATAAACTTAGTTATTAAAATAAGATTTTGAACGTCACAAAGACATCTGGTTTGGGTCAAGTCATGTGACCCCAGCCTGGTTCTCTGATTGGATGAGTCTGAGATCCCTGTTTATAATGAGAAACCGTGCAAACACAAACTAGTCTCCTATAGGTGTGTTAGCATTAGGGGACATTCCCTGGTGTGCTGACAGAGATCTGGGGCGGGACAACTGGGGTCAGAGTTCTCCTGTGCAGCCGGTGTGTTGGGAGTTGTAGTTCCCACGGGTCCAGCCATCCCAGAGAGTGTAGTCCATGTTTTAGAGCCATGTGCTCACATAAGCCTCTTTCATACAGAGGATCCCGGAAGACACGTCATCGCAAAGGTTTTGTTTGTTTACACCGATGTAAACAAAACACTTTCCACTTGATGCTGCCCCATGAGGGGAGTTTCGATATCCTGCCCGGCGTTCCAGAATCAGAGGCGTGACGTCAGTGTCGGCATCTAGCGTGTGTCGTGCAGCCATGCCGGCTCTGCCTTTCAAACAGACGTCCATTCGGCTCTGTGACCACCTCTGCCGCCGGCTTATTGCCGGTACAACAACGACCTCTGTTCCGCGTTCATACCTTTAGTGCAGAACTGCGAGGCGGCATTGAGGAGCGACGTTCCCGGCATTAACAAGCTGCGTAAACAGGGGTTATAGTCTCAAGGACATGAACGCAGGGGGCCAATACGACTAGCATGATGAGCAGAAGCTAAGAATGACACGGAGCAATACCGAGTAGCTGACGGTAACCATGACGATGGTCATCTCCCACAAGCTAATCAACCACACAATTGTATTTTTCTGGAGTCAACCCTATTCTCTGGACCGCCTGAAAGAGAGCACAGCCAATGGAAGGCTTTTGTTGTGCCTCAGGGGGGTTGGATGACATCATGTAGTCACAGGAGTCTGGAGAGACAGAGATAGAACCTTCGCTATCTCCTTGGAGATTTGTTCCTTGAGGGAGGGGGGGGGGGGGGGCTTTTACCCTCTTTTTTCTGTGTGTGTGTGATTGGCATGTTATTCCACTAATACACACCTTCGATTCGATGCCTGTGAGGAGACAGATGTCTACAATATCACCAGAGGGACACTGGTGGAGCAGCAGCCAGTTTGAGCAGTCATTATTATTACTTTAACCAACATCCCCCCCCCCCCCCACACACACACACACACACACCACCCCCCCCCCACACACACACACACCACCCCCCCCCACACACACACCACCCCCCCCTCCCCAACACACACACACACACACCACCCCCCCTCCCCAACACACACACACCACCCCCCCTCTCCAACACACACCACCCCCCCTCCCCAACACACACACACCCACCCCCCCAACACACACACACACCACCCCCCCTCCCCAACACACACACACACACACACCACCCCACACACACACACACACCACCCCCCCTCCCCAACACACACTCCATTACAAAGACAGTTTTGCTTATGCCAGACCACCACTCTTCTGTACCTCTAATAATGAATTGTGGCATTATTAGACTCACCGGGGCTGGAGGTTAATAGTGATGAAGCCTGTTGACGGTCTCTATGGACTTTCCCCTGGGTGTGGCCCATGATGGTTTGAGTAACTAGGTGAGCAGGCCAGAACGACCCGACAAACTAGGCTAACGACAACCGGCCGAGTTTCTAGTCCAACAAGCGTGTCACAGAATATACCAGCATCACACGGACGAGGAGAGAGTGTAGTCAGATGGTGGACTTGTACCAGGAGACCGTCTTTGAGGTTTAGCGAGTCAAACAGTCGGACTATTATGTCACTCCATCAGGCCTCTTTCACACTGTCTGGTGGATGGCTAACAGATGTCAGAATTAATGATCTCCCACGACACATGCTAGCTCATTTGCTAACTGTTATCCTGGCACCATCTCCACCCCAACATGGTGAAGAACAAAACATAGATCATCCATATTGAGTTTTAAAATGGATACTCTTGCCTTTAAAAAAAAGCTTTTATTTATCACTTGAATATATATCAAGTGTGAGGGAGATTTACATAACTGCTACAGGAAACACGAGTGAATAGGGGAAGCACAGAGGCAATCTTTTGTTTAATTCATAAGATTGGGAACGCTGCATGATTCTCCCTATGACGCTATGAATTTAAGCACCTGAACATACATTTATATATATATATTGCTGCTTGCAAGGCTATCTGTGCGCGGCATAAAGACGTGGAGTGATTCCCCCGAAATTAACAAACCACCCCCTCCTAAATAAAACCGGTTCCCCCACCCCCATAAACGCAGGAACTCACATGGGGAACGCATGTTACACACCTCGTATGTGCTAAATCACTCATTTCACCGGTCCAGATTCACTGGCTACGAAGCAGTAATCTGATAGAGTGCATCAGACAGGTAGGCACGGTGACGGAGCAGTTGAGACATGAGATATTTCAACGCCGCTGTCTGTCTGCCAATGAAGGGTATCTAACCACCAGCCTAACCTCTCAGTCTCGCTATCACACTATCTTACCCGTTTTTGTTGCCTTCGGACAGCATATTGCCGGGCTGGAACCCCGACAACTATAGCTCTGTCGCGATCGATTATTCCGGTCAGGCGTGGATTGAAATCGAGGACGCCAAATCCTTTAGCGAGAGCGGGGATTGTGCACTGCGTCGGTATCAGAGTAGCAATGCACGCATGACGGCCATGATGGCTGGCGAAAGGGGAAATTAATGCGTTGCGAGAAGAGGGAGGGAGAACAAGGACCGTTTTTTTCACAGGAAAGGCCACACCGGTTGTAGGGCTGCCGCATTGAACGCCTGACAAGAAATAGTGCGGGTCTATAATTAGTAATAGAGCGAGTGACAAAGCACTTTAAGTTATGAGCGTTTACTATGGTGACTGACCGACCGTTAATTTTTAACAATTCGATAGATTGCGTTGAATTTAGTGAGTGAAACATAAAGCCAAAGTTAACTGTCTGGATATAACTTTATGACCGATTTACTAATAGATTCTAACTTGCCAATGTGCCCAAGTTAATACAGGAACATTGTGCTGTTACAAATCAATCTTAAGTGAATGCCATAATAGCTGCCTTCCAGTTACCATTAAACTGTACGAGGGGCCGTTCGACATTATTCAGAATTACAATGAATATACATGTACTTTTCCTCTCACTTGCACACATGAAACCAAACTTACACCTTCTGATTTGACTGAAATGCCTTCCGTTTGAATTGAAATCCTCTGCTACACCATACTGAAATGCTTTCATACAAATTATTTTTCCATAGTTAGTTTACTATTTGAGAGCATTTTAATTCTGAGCACTTTACCATGTGTGAAGGCTTCACACATTCAATAGTTCAAAACTGAGAGCTTTTCGCTTATGTATGTGAGCGTAATATTTCTGTTAGTGTAAGAGTGTTTCAGTTGTGAATGTAAAAGCATTTCACTTGTATGCGTGTAAGGTTTCAGTAGAGTAGCTGAATGAGTTTGGTTTCATGTGTGTATGTGGAAAGGAATAGAATATGTATCTGCAGGGTAATTCTAAATAACATCCCTAACAGCCCCTTAGAGAACTGAACCACCTGCATATTCAAATCTGAAAGTTTCAATGCTAGGAAATGACCCATTGTCCCATCACCATCCCATCATCCATTAAAAAAAAAACATGCTTAGATTTGACTGAATGTAGATCTATGCCAAATCCAATTGCAAATGCTTTTCTAAATTAACTGGGTAAGGTTAAACAGACCTTAATACAAAACTAAGTTCATAGGACACAGGACTCAAAGAAACAGGGAGTCAGGTGGCTGAGCGGTTAGGGAATCGGACTAGTAATCAGAAGGTTGCAGGTTCGATTCCCGGCCGTGCAAAATTACATTGTGTCCTTGGGCAAGGCACTTCACCCTACTTGCCTCGGGGGAATGTCCCTGTACTTGCTGTAAGTCGCTCTGGATAAGAGCGTCTGCTAAATGACTAAATGTAAACAGATTCTGCTTTCTTGTAGTATTCCACGTCAATATCACATTTATATTATTTACCTTGAAACGTGAATCCACACCAGTCAATTTCAAACAAGCCACAGCAAGTTAAAGCTGAACCACACAGTCATTCACATGCAAAAAGAAACTTTTCACCAACTCATGTCAACCGCCGATGCACAATAATAACAGGAGTAAAGTAATAGAACGTGTGGGAGATTCACACGACATGCAAAATCAACTAAGAGCAGTTTGCATTTTTGTTTTAATATGTAAAGTATTGCACAAAAGTCTCTAGACTGAAAGGGATAGACTGTGTTTCTGTGTGGGGCGTCTGGCCTACCTTGCAGGTAGTTTTTTGGACTGTCCTTTAACTTGTCCTCCTTTTCCATTCCCCTTTCCTGGGGCGGCCTGCTGAGGAAAAGGAGAGGGGGAGAAATGAGCAGGACTTTTGGCAGCGATGGGACGTTCATTTGGAATTAGTCAAAAGCTTTTGCGTTGCGAGTTAGCAGTGTGGATGAAGACACATGACCGGTACAATACATTGGTTAAAAGGTACAAACAGTAGGATGGTGCGAGGAGAAGGGAGGCAGTTTGGAAATGCGAAACGCGTTAACACAGAATGGAAGGCGTCAGCAGCAACTTTCTCAAGTTTCGAGTTTTGAAGGTGTTCTACGCATTCCAAACAGGATATAGAAGCGTGTCATAACATTAAAATTTTTGTTGGTTCCCCTCAGCACACTCTGACACCGTCAGCGTGAGAAGACGAGTTCAACTCACTTACACGCAGGTAGACACACGGTCAGCCTGGTGCATCGGTATTAGCATGGCAGAATCATCATTGGAGAAGCACGGTTTTAGGCGCAAAACACAGCTGGTGTGTGAAGCGTGGCAATAAGACGCTACGACAGCACTGTCGTAGCGAGATTGATAGACATTTCTATCAACCAATAACTGACCTTCTTTAGCCTGGTGGGGCGGGACTTGTCCTGGGAGGAGGAAGAGGAGGATCCTGATGAAGACGATCCAGAGTCAGAGTCGGAGGATGAAGAGTCGCTGGAGACAGGGGACTTCTTGCCTCTATCCTTCTTCTCCTGCCTCCCCCTCTCTGCCACTTTACCGGCTGGGGCTATAGGGGGCAACACAGGTCCCATAGGCTCCAACTGGCTCTTCACTGGAACATCCTTGAACTCCAACGGACCCCTCTTCTTGAGTTCCATATTGGGCATCTCCACATCATTTCCGTCTGGCTTCTTAGGGGACGCCTTGTCAGGTGGTGCGGCGGTGACCTCCATGTCTGCGGACTGGGGTCCTGAGACCAGCACCCCCTGGCGGAGAGGGTGTTCTGGCTTGGCGGGGGACACCATGGAACCGGTGGAGGTGTCGGAGAACATGCGGGGCCTCCTTGTGGTGCCTGGAGGGGAGGTGGGGGCCTGGGGCGTGTCCCTCTGGAAGAATGACTTCCTGGACGTCTGGGGGGACGCGGCCGACCCCCCCTGGTCTCCTGGAGGTTCCTCCGCCCCCACCTGAGATGCGGCTGCAGCAGAGAGGGTTGCGGAGGTGAAGTCTCTTCCACGTTTCCACGGCGGCAGACTGCTCTCCTTTTCTTTTCTCTCCTCCGTTTGTCCCTTCTCCCTTTCAGCCTGTCTCTGGAGCTCCGAGGCGGACCCGAGGGTGATGGTGGGGACGGCCGTGGGACGAGTCGCCGACATATCAACCGGGGCTAAAAGCTCGGGTACGGGGACAACGTGACCTGCTGAGCTGCCTGTGTGGGCGAGAGCACTTCCAGGGAACACAACCACACCTGGCCCATCTCCTACCCCGGGCAGGCTCTCTCCTGAGCCAGCCATGACAGGACCCGCCTGGCCATCCTCGCCTCTCTTCCGTCCCTCCGCGCCAAAGGCTCCCTCGGACTCCATCTTGCGGGCCAGCAGGGAGAGGGGGCCAGGCCGGCGTTGCTGTGGCGGCTCTGGGCTGCTGGAGCGGGAACTGGAGTCGGAGTCTTGCCTCTGGAGCCCTGGAGGGGGGCGAGCTGCCCCGCCTGCCATCCCGGGCCCTGCTCCCTCTGGCTCATCCATGTCGGGCGGGCTCTGCTTGGGGGTGTCAGGGAGGGGGAAGGAGAGCTCTGGGGGTGGAGACGGGGGTGGGGTGGGTTGGCGCAGCATGGGGGGTTGGTGTACCTGCTGTGGGGGGATGTGCTGCGGGGGCTGGAGCTTGCGTCTGGATCTCTCCCGGCCGGCCGTTGGGACACTGGGGGAGGGCTGCGGGGGCATGGGGGGGGCTCGTCCACCCCCACCTCTCCTCGTCCCCGCCGCCGGGCCCCACTCTTCATCCTCCTCGCTGTCGTCGTCATCATCGTCGTCATCGTCATCGCTCTCGTCGTGGGCGCGGCCGGCTGCCGCACGGGCGGACCGGCTCTGGTGCAGCACGGGGTGGGCGGAGCCTGGCTCTGAGGGGGCTATGCCTTCCTTCTCCTGGGGGCGGGGCATGGAGGGGGGCAAGCCTTGGCGCTCAGGCTGGCCCAGGACACGCACTGACAGGGAGGCCACTGCCCGGGGTGGGGAGGGGGTGGCGGGCTCTTCGTGGCCTGGGTGGAGGGGAGGGCGCTGGATACGGCCCCCAGGGGTGTCAGAGGATTCCTGGGGAACAGATCCAGAGCTGAAGTCTGGTCTGCGACCCATCATCCCTTGACCCATCATCCCCTGGCCCATCATCCCCTGGCCCATCATCCCCTGGCCCATCATTCCCTGGCCCATCATTCCCTGGCCCATCATCCCTTGCCCCATCATCCCCTGGCCCATCATCCCCTGGCCCATCATCCCCTGGCCCATCATCCCTTGACCCATCATCCCCTGCCCCATCATTCCCTGGCCCATCATCAGTGGACCTCCTGGCAGTCCACCTCCTTCTTCTTCTGCCCTGGTCAATGGAGGCTGAGAGGGCATTGGGTGGTGCTGTGAACAGAGGCACACAGACACACAAGGTTTGAGGGCGCAGTGAACAGATGTGCCTTGCAGACTGCAACACAGTCGTGTCCTCACTTGCCAGGAGATATTAAAGACCAAAGGGGGATTATTGTACGTTCATTTTTTGCCTTTTGTAATGTATTTTCTCTGTGTTTGTGTGTGTGTGTGGAGGTTACTGACCTTGTCTTGGAGATAGGACCCCCCGTCGTTGCCCCCTGTGAGGTCCATCTCTTCTGGGATGGCCGGGATTTCTATCTCAGAGAGAAAGGGAGGTCACGGGTCAAGCCGGGCGCACAATTTGCTCGTAAACAAAAAGAAGATTTGTACTCCAACAGCTTTTCTTTTCACCCAACACACCCGAACAAAACAAGCACAATTCAAGGGAGACTGCTTATTGCGGTGCTTCTTAACCCTGGTCCTCATGGAACCCCTGTCCTGCATGTTTTAGATGTTTCTTGGCTCCAACACACCTGATTCAAATGCATGTTCGTTACCAGGCTTCTACAGAGCTAGATAACGACCCATTTATTTGAATCAGGTGTGTTGGAGCAGGTAAACATCTAAAACATGCAGGACAGGGGTTCCCTGAGGACCAGGGTTAAGAACCACTGGCTCATTAATTGGTTGCTTCAGCATCACTTGAAAGAGGGTAGCTTGTGAGTCAGCCTGGCCAGTGTAAGATTAAACAGTTTCTAAAAGATTTTTGGTTCTCCTCAGCACACTCTGACACCATCAGCGTGAGAAGGGCAGTTCAACTCACTTACACGCAGGTAGACACTGTCAGCCTGGTGCATCGGTATTAGCATGGCGGAATCATCATTGGAGAAGTACGTGGGGTTTGAACCTGCAACCTTGTGATCTGCAGACCAATGCTCTATCTATTGAGCTATACCCATTGGCATTTTATTCTAGACCCATACCCACCCAGGTGTTGTTTAGGGAGTAAACTGCTATAGAGATGCGTAAGTGGTGATCTAAACCAAGATTCTGTTGTTTCGTATCAAAGCTATTGTTCCGACACTAAGTGGTCACTAAGTGGCTACTGGTCTTCAACTTCAGGCTACTCTCATACATGTCTACTAGACATGTATGAGAGTCAACGTTGATCGTGCTTTCTGGACAGAACAGACTGTTCCTGTCCGACAGTGATGACAATGTCTACTGTTCATTCCAAACTGTAATGATGCCTTTTGATCCCTCCAGATAACGAGGACATTGAGTATCTGATGTCTTTTGACCGTTCCAGTCATCTCTAACCGATGACAATGTTACATTAGGTTATTATGTGTATTAGAGGTTTCGTATACTGTATTGTATATTACTTTGTATATTTAGGAGGTTTATTATATTTTAGCTTATCATAGATGTAACTTATGTCTGAGTATCTTATGTTATGCCAGGTTGCTTTGCGTTGTCTTGTCCTAAGAATTTCAGTGCCCTGTCTGACCCTGTGTTGTTCTGTGCATCTGACAATAAAAGACTTGAACATGGGTCAGATGGCTGAGCGGTTAGGGAATCGGGCTAGTAATCTTAGCGTCTGCTAAATGACTAAAATGTAAATGAAAGCATCCGCTTAATGAATATGTTACATTTACATTTAGTCATTTAGCAGACGCTCTTATCCAGAGCGACTTACAGTGAGTACAGGGACATTCTCCCTGAGGCAAGTAGGGTGAAGTGCCTTGCCCAAGGACACAACGTCATTTTGCACGGCCGGGGAATCAAACCAACAACCTTCTGATTAATAGCCCGACTCCCTAACCGCTCAGCCACCTGACTCCCTTTCAGCAGATGTGGTTGGACGGTAGTGAAGCGTGTGCCGTAACGTAACGAGCATGTGCCGTAACGGAGCCAGCCTCACCGTCGGCCTCCGCAGCCTCCCTGGCCTCTCTCTCAAGCCTCTGCCGAAGCAGCTCCTGCTGTTTGGCCAGGTACTGTTTTATAAAGCTGTTCTGACTCATCTCCTCCCCTATCTGCACAGAGACAAGACACAACAACAACAACAGTCACACAGACGTGGAGGGAAACGACTATTAGCACAACGGCATTTGACACTTTGCTGGAGTAGTGAAAAAAGCACACAGAAGATGATGGTCTGGCACTGTGCAGTGAAGCTGGCGCATTCTTACCTGGGAGTTGGGCTGGAGTCCAATGTGAGGAGTTGATGTTCTCTGGAGGTTCTCCAACATCAGTGCCTGGTAAAACGAGAACGCGAAAGCAGAGAAAGTTAGAATTTTTACGGATTCCATGCATTCCACGTAAGAAATGGAAGTGTTCGATGGAAGGTCTATACTTCGGTGGTTCCCCTCAGCACACCCTGACACCGTCAGCGTGAGAAGACAAGTTCAACTCACTTACACGCAGGTAGACACACGGTCAGCCTGGTGCATCGGTATTAGCATGGCGGAATCATCATAGGAGCAGCACCCAAACATACACCTAACGTACATTAAAACTACCAGATCGTTTAGTCATACTCTTATTGACTCACTGGACTGGTGAACAGAATAAAATAAAGTTTCAAAACCCGTTGAGAGAAAGAAACCTTATGAACCCCAAATGTGGACACGGTGATTTCGAAAAAGAGAGCCTTGTTGTGTAACCGAAGTTGGGAGAAGAAACGCACTGATCTTCTGTCTAACAGTTGTAGCTTAAAAAAACAGGGCCCGTGCAACACAAAATAGTAGGCTAGCTAGGGCTAAACGGGTAGTAGCCATTGGTTTTAGGCAGGATACCACTCACGCAGTTGTTTATCGCTGAGAGAGATTCAACTTGTTTAGATTCCTCCATTGAGAATTTGAACAAATTAATTGCTCACACTTGGAGTTAAACGATCATGTCAACAAGTAGACTTTTAGTGATAAACCAGAATTTGTAAGAAGTTATATGGCAAGCTAAGGAAATATATTGCCAGTACCGGACAAATTAACTTTCGCAGCTAATAAATACTAACATATATTACACAGTATTGCAACATTTACTGATTAAGTCTGTGTGGAGGAGTACGAAATGTCTTCCTCGATTGTAGTTCGAGTTTATTAGCTAGCTCCAGTAATGCTGCCTGCAATTAATCTAGCTTGCTCCGTCTGTGTAATCACGGGCTGGCGCGCCACCATTACCCTGCCCCCTCCTCTCACTCACTCCAGGCGGAGCGCGGGCCCGACGACAGCAACTCAAATACAGTGAGGAAAATTATGGCTAGCATAGCAACACCGAGCTAGCCATTCAAAAAACACTACGCATGGGCCCGAGCAATGCCACCGAGAGCCATTAAGTAACGTTATGGATAACGAATTTGAAATAAAGTTCGAGGTATTTCAATTATACATTGGAAATAGCTATTTCATGTTCTCCACGAACATAAGGTGTGCAAACCTGCAAACGTTTTGTATTCCCGCTTCAGATTCACTGACACACGGCCTCTAACCCCCTCTCTCGCCTCCTGCTGAACTTGACAGGTACTCGCTATTAGCATTAAACATGCACACAACTTACCCCTTTCAGTCGCTTAATAAGTGCATTTTTCTGCCCGCTTTTTGGCAAATTTCGTTGTTCCAAAGCGAGTTTTAAATCCGCCACACGAAGCGAATGTAAAGGTTTACCATCCAGCGTAACATCTTCAAGTTCCGCCATTTTGCTTCCCTTCGCTCTTTCGCTCGAACTCCAACAGGCGTCGCAACGGCTTCTCCAACGTCACAGTTCGGTGATCTCCGGAGGGGGTAGTAGAGAGATCGGCTTATGTCCCTTTAATTTTACTACAAATAGTCTCATTGGAACTTCGTATTTAGGAAACAGATCTTTAGCAGTACACGGTTAATTAAATGCATCATAGGCACGTATGCAATTATGGAAAGAGTTTTCAAATGGACAATATACACAGTCCGAAATGAACCACACGCAAACATCAGTGTAGTGGAAAATGTATTTGTGCATTTTAGAGGGGAAATAATCAACAAACATCCGAACAGCGTTCAGCTTCAATGCTGTGGTTACTGTCATCAATACTGACAAACCTCACAGAACCATACAACAAATCCACGTAGTGTATAAATGAACGTATGAAAAACTGTCAAAAATACATTCTGATAGAAAAAAAAGAAAATTGTAGCTTAGATTGTAACTGTTCCTGTTTTTTTCTTTTGAACCACGAGTTATTTTAATTCACTGAGTGAAAACGTCCCTGGTTAAATGTGTATTTATAAAATAACGCAACTTAAAGCCATGCAGATCAGAAAGCAATAAACGATCAATAAATATGATTATTCATGGATGATGCTTTTACATAAGGCCAACATACATTGTGTAGTAATACTAGTAATACTGGTACCCCACTAGGTGGCGCTGAAAGGCAAAACACTTCTGTTCCGACTCCGGCCAGACGACTGTAATTTGGCAAAGTTGCATCTTTGTCCTCTCAAACAAACCGATCACAAACTGGTGATCAGATTGTGGCTTTGGGTAAACATGACATTCTGATGTGGAAAATGTTAGACAAACAGGAGGATGGGTCGCCTGCTGTGTTTGCTCCACAAAGATCATCATATAACTGATGTTGCTAAACGGTATGCAAGATTTCGTGGTTGAGGAAATATATCATTTTTGCAGACTTAGACTGTTTTCTCTGGAATAAACCTCAAACAAAAAAAAATGCTCAGTTTCCTGGCAGATCTCTACACCGCAAACCCTGGAACAACAGCTGTCTTAGTAAACACCAAAGACGACACAAAATGGACCCAGGAACACCAAAAGCAACCAACATGAAGATAATAACCAAAATGACTGCTTGTGGGTGGCAGTGTCATAAAAAAATCACAGAGAACAGAGAGACAGGTGAGGACACGCTGATCTCAGCAGACAGGTTTTCCGCTCTGTACCGGACCGTGGGAAAGAACACAGCCTACTCCACAGAGACTCAGTTACTCTCACTTTCAATCCCTCTCTACCACCCTCCACCTCAACAGCACTCATATAACTTGCTTCCCCACACTTCCTGAAGGGAGTGATAGTGTAGTGACCCCTTCTCACGACCATTGCTAAAATGATTTTTCGGGGGGAAATGTGTGTTTGCCAGCAGAAGGCTGATGTAGAATAGAAGGATCAACGTATAAACTTAGACGATAACTTAAGCACCATAGGTTTAGCAACCTAACAAAAGCATGTAAACACCACGCCCTCCACTCTTTAACCCGCAGCTAACAAAGTTAGACACACCATATCCATTTCCAGAACCAACGCAGTAACATAGCTCAAAGCTCTTATCCGCTCAACACACACGCAATCAAAACCTAATATGAGGCCCACATGCTATATGACATGAAAACATGAAAGAGAGACATAATAAATAGAGATGCATAGATACAAAAAGGAAAACATGAGTGTAAATAGCAAAGAAACTATGGTAGACGAATAGAAGAAGGCTCCCAAAATACATATGAACCACAAAGATGTGAACAAGTCACAGAGGTTTCTAACATAATCAATAAGTTATCAGAGAGACAAGAGACAAGTGTGCTTGGCACCAAAGCACAGTGGTGAAGGAAGGCAAAACCGACACATACGCAGACACGCACACAAACAAATAGTGCAAACACACACGATCAAAGTGGGCGACAATTGAGGCACCGCAACTACTTCTTCTGCTCAAAAATGGTAAATTCTTCCTCGGGACTGTGCTTCAAACCATTCAATATAAAGACAACACACACACTGTAACAACTAAGGCATTTAAAAAAGAGAAAAATGCACTGTGTAGTGTAAACAAATCTGAGAGACAGGAAAAGAAGCGTCAAGAGATCTGGGCCAGACGCTGGAGCAGGCCGGAGAAACCAGCGGCATGCTGGGATAGCTCCGCCACTCGGTCCACCATTTCCTGCGTGGCGGAGACTGACGGGTAGTTCTGGGCGGCACCTTTGGTCGCTACGACAACCGTCTTCAGGGCCTGGCACAGTCTCCCTCCCGAGGTTGTGACCTGTGTGAGTGAAGTAAGAGATTATTTACCGAACTAAAACATTTTATTGAATGTATGTTTATGTATAAAACACACACACACCACTTTATTATCAAATTCAACAGCTCTCTGATTCAAGTTTAATGGTTCAGTAGTAGATCCGTAGTTCTGGAGTGTGTGTGCACTGTCCTGTGTGTACACCAACCTTTGTTCTTAAATCAGGGGACGTCAGGAGGCGGGAGAGTGTGTCTCCGATGAACACAAGTTTGTGCGCCGTCACGATCAGACTCTTCCCCCGGGAAACGAAGACTCGCGGCGGCTGGTTCCCCTGCACGCTGCTGAACAGCAGGTCGATGGAATCGGCCAGGCAGGACAGGTGAGCCAGACTCTGGGAGGAGTAGAACGACAGGAGCTCCGAGTCCTCCAACGAAAGAGAGACAGGAAGTGGAGGAGAGGGGCTCACCTAGAGAGGGAATGGAGAAAAGAGAAAAAGGATAAAGAATAAGAAACCGCTCATCTGTTATGTAGTCCTGTGGTCTTTTTAGCTCGTCAGTGCTGACTGAGATGGAATTATTTCATTAGTGATCATGTCTATGTTCATTATTATACTTGAACATGCCAATAATTTTTTTTATCACCGGCAAAAGTGAACCGATAAAAACATAAGAGTAGATCCCAGAAGCTTTGCCTCGCGGTTAGGTGAAAACCATTCCTTATTATGTAATATTCCCAGACTTCTGTGATGTAACATCAAGTCTCCAGTCAGAAGGGGTAAACATGCTTTCGACAGACGCCGATACAGGCAAAGACTGATGAGATTTAGACCTGATCCTACTGGGTAAACAGGAGCAGCTGATCTGTGGAGGTCGATGCTGAATAACTTGCTGTGGGAGAGCCAGGTTACCCTCAATGTTACTGTGTGTTACATTGATGACTCGACAAGTCAACGGCTGACAGGACAAGGACGATTTGGAAAAATACACACAGCTGTTGACTCATGAGAGGGCGTGTTTGTGTGGTGAGAATGGGGACCTGTATGAACGGTGGGAATGGGAACGTGTGAGACTATGTGAAGGGTGATAAACTGTGTGTGTGTGTATGTTTGTGAGAGAGACAGACAGAGACACAGACAGAGACACAGAGACAGAGAGAGAGAGAGAGAGAGAGAGAGAGAGAGAGAGAGACAGAGAGAGGGAGGGAGAGAGACACAGAATTGCGAAAATTGCTCAAATTACCCTAGGTTCTGTCATACGGACAGAATGCCCGTTCTCGACCAGAACATCTGGAGGAGGTTCAGGTTTTCCCTGGGAAGGAAGGGGACAAAACTTGGACTGTGAGTACAAAACAACCAAAAACAAAGAAAATTCACTTCTACGAAAAGATAGGCAATGAGAAAAACGCGCCCCTGAAGCCCCCACTCACCTGAAGCTTGACGTAGCCCACACTGTCGCCCACAGGTAAGGGGGCGGGGATGGGGGTCATGCCGATGCCAGCGTACTCGTTCCCTGGGTCGTCGTCTCCATCGTCGTCGTGCCCCACGGTCACCGTCACCGAGGGAACGGCGGGGGGCAGGGGGAAGGTCGGCTGGGGGGTCGGGGGCAGGGGCCTCTCCTGGATCCAGCTCCCCTTGCGGGACCCCATCCCAGAGGGCTTCACATCCCCCACGGGGAGGGCAGGAAGAGGCCTCCGGGACAGAGAATCCTGGGAAGGCAGACGGGGCCGACTCTGCGTCTGCAACAGGATGGTGGTGTCCTCCAGGGCCCTCTGGACCGTCGAGAGCAAGGCCTCGGACGGGGAGGCGTGGCCACAAGCAGAAAGAGCCGGGAGGAGGTCTGAGAGGCGGGCCCACACCTGCTGCAGGGACAGGGTTGGATCGCTAAACTGGCTCGCCTTCCAGACAGATAGGATCTCAGCCAATGAGGTGGCCAGGTCCCTGGAGGACATGGAGGAGGCGGAGTTGAGAACCGATTGGACGAGGCTAGATAGGGAGGCTCTCCATTGGACGTCGCCCGAGCCGTTACTCGACACGGACAGCCTACGAGTGGAGGAAGAGGAGGACGAGGAAGATGGCAGGACGTCCAGAGTGAGAGCCGGGACGTCATAGATGCCACAGTCAGGTTCCGAAGAGTCTCCAAGATCTCCTGCACTGTTGCCTTCCGTCATCGGAGATCGTTTTCCTGGACCCGGGATGGAATACACCTGGCTGTGGTGGCTCTCTTCCACAGATAGGCTTGATACGTCTCCCAGGGCGAGGGGCAGGCCCGGCAGGGTGGGAACACTGTAGACATCCTCGTCCACCTCGAGCTCCGCGAACACGGTAACAATGCAAGGCTTCTGCTGAAGGGGATCGGACGACAGGTTTAGGGTTATGGTTGGGACGTCATAAACCTGGAGAAACAAAAAAGAAAAAGGAGAAAGTGAGTTGATGTGTGATAACACAAGGAAGTATTCCACTGGTCACTGCCTCAACACAATGATTATTCGGTTTCAGAAAGAATTTCAGCAGCCCTGTGGCACTACCAGCAGTCCAATTCCAAAGACACAGCACACGCACCAAGCACACATTGAAATTACCCACCGAAGAGTAAAGGATTATTGTGGGGAGAGGCAGTTGGAATGGCATAGCCATATGGGGGGACATTGTGAAACATAATTCCATACAAGACATATGGCACTTACTGACTGTCTGACTGGTTGACTGACTAACGACAAAAAAAAAAAAAGGAGCTGCAGAATTCTAACCAGTCCAACAAGATGGCCCTGTGGGAAACAGGTGTGGCCAGAGACAGGCGACGGGAGAGGGAGTGTAGCGTGTGTGTGTGTGTGTGTGTGGGTGGGGCTTCTCAGAGAGCAGACAGATGGCAGGATCCGGAGACGCTGACCTCAGACTCCTGGTCAGCCTGCGGGGGAAGGGTCCTGGGCGTGTTGTAGATGCTGTCATCGTCACACAGAACCGCTGCCTGGGCCGGGCGCTGCCACCTGCTGCTGGGAGGAGTATCGTACACCTGGGGGGGCGGGACAAACATGACTGAGCTGATAACCCACTGTGAGCTGCAAACGCATTTCCAAGTTGTTTGTTTTGCACACAGCCATCATCATTGTGCGACCAAACAGTTTTTTCTTGACGCATGATGCTTTTTCAGAAGCCTAAGGACTCTCACACATGCAGACATCTAGAGAACACAATATCAACAACTAGCTCTGCCCCGTGACTCCTCCCCAAGTCACCAGCCTAACAGCGGCTCACTCAAAGACGACCCTCTCATAGCTCCTTCCTCACCTGATCACCGTCGTTGTGATCGATAAATTCCTCCGCCTTCCTGCTCTGTGCCACCTGACCAAAGTTCTCCTCTTTTGTCCATCCGTCTTGTCGTCTTTCATCCCTCCCCCGGGCGGGGCTGGAGGGAGTGGGCTGATTGGTGGATCCGCTGATGGGTTTGCCGGTGGATGCGGCAGGGGTTTGCTGAGGCAAGTCTTTCCTGGTCACCCCCCTGACCGGTGGAGCAGGAGGAGGAGGCTTGCGGGCAAAGTTGGGTGACGCCGGCACCCTGGCCTGCCTAGCCAGGAGAGGGGAGCCTCTGTGGGGGGAAGGGCCAAGCTTGGTTTGCCTGGTGGCGGGCAAGGTGGAGGGAACGCCTTGCCCCCCTGGAGGTTTGAGGGCCACCTTTTGCTGTTGGCAGGCCTCAGCCAGGGAGGGGGAGCCCAGAGCAGAGCCGTTGTTTTGGAGAGTCCTGTGTAGCCCAGCTCCCACAGGGGTGGGAACCTGGTACAATCCTGGGCTCTCCTGGGCTGGTTTGACCTGAAGTGCCCCGTTAGTCAGAGCAGGACTGCCGCTGACCGGTGCTCCCAAGGAAGGAACGACACCATCGGCACCTCCTGTAGGGGTCTGGTACACGTCCTCGCTGGGCATCACTGCCGCCCTAGACACGAGGTAGGAGCCCTCAGAGTGGCCTGCCACTGGTACCGGTTCCCTAGGAACCAAGTAGGTGTTTTCCTCCTGGTTCTCGGATCCAGTTCCAGCCTCTCTGTCGCTGACATATACAGACACAGATACAGCCACCAGTCCGCCAGGGGTTCTGCGATGCTGTGAGGCCATGAGGGGGGAGGGGGGTGTGGGGGTCTGGTAGAGGGTGGTCGCGTCGGTGCCTCGACCCCGGAGGGACGGGGAACGGGGCCGCCCAGCGACTCCCAGATCCCATTCGGGACGGGGACCGGAGCTGGATCGGGAGCGCGGTCGTCCACCCTCGACCTGGCGGAGCTCCCCCTGCCGGGACACGGGCACGCCTGCGGGGCTCTGGTACAGCGCCTCCCCCTGGCTGGATGGAGACCGGTACACCCCTTCCGCATCCGCCGCCGTGGCGGCCACGCCTCGGGCCAGAGGCGGGCCGGGGGAGAGGTAAACCGAGTCTTCGCTGGGGGTCCTCCGAGGGTCAGTCCCCGGGGGAGGGGCGGTCTGGAGGAGGCGGAGGCGGTTGGCGGGGGCGATGCCCTGGCGCCCATGCAGAGAACAGAGCCACCAGCCGGGCCCCCCGCTCTGGTCCTGGTCCAGCACCATCAGGATGTCCCCTTTCCGGAAGGCCAGCTCCTCAGGACTTTCTGCAGCATTGTCAAACAGTGCCTTCGCAAGCACTGTCTAGGGGGGGAGGAAATAGGTTGTTTAGGGAGTTTTTAAGACAACAACAAATATCGACAGGGACTTGGGGAGAGAACTTAAATTCACCCTACAGCGAGCTAATGCCAAGTACATTGACGGGTGATGGCCATGAAATAGCTGATGGTTCAATTGTACCAATGGGGAAAGCATGTGGGGGTAGGGGGGAGATTAGCTGAAGAACAGTAGTGTTTATGTGTGCGTATGTGTCAGACGGTGAGTGCCAGAGAGATCCAGAGAGAGATAAAGAGAGAGCGAGATCGAGGCAGAGAGGCAGAGAGAGAGAGGCAGAGAGAGAGAGAGAGAGAGAGAGAGAGAGAGAGAGAGAGAGAGAGAGAGAGAGAGAGAGAGAGAGAGAGAGAGAGAGAGAGAGAGAGAGCATGAGAAGGCGAAAGTGAGAAAGCGAGAAAGCGAGAGTGAGAAAGGCCAGTATCAATGCAAATTCTGGAGGGAGACGGTGGCAGTGACTCAGGTCAATGATTTAAAAGGAGAAGAGGGGTAGGCCTAAATGGTAATGAGGGTGTGTAGAGGGGGGAGGGTGACACATCTGTCCCTTTTTGGGGTTTAATTGCCCCCCCCCCACCCCCCTTCTCTCATTTTGCCCTTTTCTGAACCAAACTCCCTGGGGTAAAGATGCTTAGAGTCAAGCTGAGCACAAGAACTAGGTCTATTCAAGACGGGGACAAATGTTTCAAACTAAGGGTTTAAACACTGACTTCGGATGATCAGATGAAACCAAATGAGCCTCTGTTGAACTCGTGTAGAATTGGCAAAAGCTATATCCTGAGAATCACCAAAGAAGCTCCCTTTCCCAAACTGAGAATGTAGCATGAGAGAAATGCTTATATTGTTTTGTTTTACACACCACAATATATATCCCCCCAACACAAGTTCCCAGCTTGTCTGATACATTTTACGCCCGATTGCAGAATTATTGATGATAATGCTGATATATTTTACGGAAAACAAAGCACGTTATTGCCATCTAAATGTCAATGATTAAGACTCCGCTACAGATGTATAACAGCCGCTGTACAATTGTACAGTAACTGAGGTACTCACTGAAAGCGACATTTTTGCTTGAGACTTTTACGTTGAGTTCCTTCAGTGCGACGTGCTTCAGACTCGGCAAAATTCCGGGTCGTCCATCTACAAACACAGGAGGTTGACTGCTTCCGTCAAACGATCTGAGTGTCCGAGGATTTGTTCTAATTTCCACAGCCCGAGAACTGGAGGTGCAGCCGTCGAGCGTGTCATGAGCCCTCAGCCACACTGCTGGTTCTGTCATCCACAGACCACACAAACCTCCGCAGTGGCATCGATGTGTCACTCTACCTAGACGAGTCAGTAACCGAGATTGAGCAAGGTATAAGGTGATGCTTCATCAATTATACATAAAAATGATTTTTCTCAACATAACCTTTAGATAGCCATTTCCAATTTGCTGGATAGCTACGCCAACTGCCTGCAAACTGGATCACAGGCCAGTACTAGGCTCAATCGAAATTTCTATTTCACATATCAAGAAGTCTAAACACGTAGGCTACGGTTCAGAGTCAGACTATAATATCTATACGGTATCACAGTTAAGGCTATACAATCTGTGCTTACCGTTTCAACCTACTTGCTCCTAAACAACTCTGTGGTTAGTACACTCAAAACAAAAGGCATGGCTTGCAGCTAGGTTAGCTACAAGGCTAGGATAACTAGCTAATACCATTTGGTTTGGTTAGACGGCCAAATCCTGTGAACAAACATTTCCACGGATCTATCAAAATATTGGCATGAAATAAAATACCATTAGGTAGAGAACTTACGGTAGGCAGTCCGCAAACATCACATTTTGTACAAATACGATTCAGTTAAGAGCGAGTTGTGGCCATGTACTACCGTCATCTCGCGTTCGTTCAGCAGACGACTGCTATCATTTACCAGGGCGGCGTGGTCACGTGTCTAGAATATTAAGGCATATTCATATTCCGTGCAAATTGTAATACACAATTAACTTGAGTCAATTACTGTTTTAAGGTACTAGTCATTTATCACAGATGCTAACTGTTGGGTTTTCATATGAAAAGAGGCTCACATAAGAGGCTCGATTAAGACCTTGTCCTTGCCCTATAACTATTGTCAGCAGAGGGAACTATCGAGTCGGCGGGACTTAATTGGCCAAACTCCATTGATTTTGATTAGTTTTACATTCGTCATTCAATATTCAAATTTAGTTTTTAGGTCTGTAAAACGGCATGCTAGAAAACTATATCAAGGTCATTACATATTGGCCAGTATGCCACCCTTAACAGTTGTCAAGTGAGGCCAACCCCTTGGCTTTGAAGGGCATTAGGATAATATCCTTACAATATAAATCGCATTCGTTTTCAACCAACAAAAAGGAGAAATGCATAAGCATATTTACACACAAAAAGGTAAACCATTTAATATATTAGACAAATACAATGAAGGCATTTTAAAGAGGTAAAAAGTTTTAAAACAGTTTAAAAGTTGTCAAATCTCAAGTAATCCTGTTAAGCTTCTACAGTCGACGCCACTGCTGCTTCCGAGCTGGTTACAGTCACTCCTGAGGCTATGACCTGGGGGCAAAACGTGACATTTAATTAAGTAAATTGGCCCTCCTCTCAGTGACTGTGGGTCAGAGTGGTGATGACAATATTCCCAGCAGCAGAAGACCCCATCGTCGACAAGTTTGGTATGTGCATCATAACTAAATTATGGAAAGAATTCCCACAATAATATTTTCACTGGCAGGTACATGTTCAAAGACTAACTAAAAAGTTACTGTTTAACCCTGAAAAGTTTCAAAAGTACTTTGGTGAATGCATTATTGTGGGGTTGATTATGGAACAAGTTGGAGCAGCACAGCTAGTCTGGTTAAAAAAAAAACATGTCCACTCCAGACAGATGGCCGTGACTGACTGGGAGAAAATAGCATCAGAATTCTTACCAGACAAGGAAACAGGTGTGGCCAAACAGAGGGAGGAAGGAAGTGTGTGTGTGGGGGGGGGGGGGGCATAAACATGCAAACATCTACATATCACCATACATTCAAACCCACCAACTCTCAAAATAGCCCCATATCCCCAAGACATCTCTGCAGTGCCTAACTTCAGGGTAACCATTCTGAACACTGGAAATCTTACCAGGCACTGTTCCCCTGGACTGTGGTTAGAAGGACTCGGCCGACCCAGAACACAGGCATGGCCCCCGGGCTGGGGTACAGCACCTCCACCGGGCTGGGATACAGCACCTCCACCGGGCTGGGTGGAGACCTATACACCCCTTCCATGTCCAACACAGTGGCATCCACACTCCAGACCAGAGGTGGGTTGGAGGAGAGATAAACCATCTTCATTGGCACTTGTCTGCACCAATCAGAGCAGTACCAGTGCATTCAGTGTAGAGTGCATCAGCCAGGGAGACAGTGAGGCAGTGATTCAGGTCAATGACTTAAAAATAGAAGGGTTATGCCTAATGAGATGTGAGAGACTAGAGGCAGGCCCTTGTTGCAGTTTGAGGTGCATTACTGGCCTGGAATGCAACCCCCATTCTTCACAATTAAAGTCCTCCCCTTGCTCTGAAGGGCGTCAGTACAGTATAGACAATATTAAAAATAACTTGTTCAGTTCACCCAATAATGTATCACGAGTTTCTCAACAAAAACAAGCTTAGATCTGACTCATAACTTACACCAAAGAAAAAAGGCACTACAGACCTACGGAACGTGCGACCTACAGATATAACTGTAATGAATTCCTGAGTTTCGATGTCGTAGAAGGCCACTGTCCCTCTCTGATAGTTCACGTGTACCCCTAATAACTTGGGCACAGGCTTGTTAAGCAACTTGGAAACGGTCAAAAAAGTGTAGAACTTGTTTTTCTTCATTCCTATACTCCAGACAACATCGGACAACGGGGTAATGGTCGTTTTGGCATTGCTGTAAGTGACACCCACTGACCACTCGCTCGACAGGAGCTGGACTTCAAAGTAGAACCTCTTTTTGAAGGAGTCCTTTCCGAGGATGCACGTACATGCACTGAATCTCAGGGGGTCGGCAGTTACAGAGTTTGATTTAGTAAATGCCAAATACACTTTCTGGGTGTCGTTACTCAACCTCAAAAAACTATTGGCCGTTTTGGTTTCCAGCACAATTTTGACTGCAAAAAAAAGAAAGCAGTATGATGTGTAACAAGCTTCTGCATGTATACAAAAGTTTAAATACACCAAACACATACCTTTAGAACCCTGTATCCACTTCCACACTGAAACGGAAAGTTAAATCACTCAGCTGTCGTGTGAAAGCGGTATCAGAACTGACAGAACCAATTTCACCAAATGTTTAAACTGTCTTCCACTTCCTAGAACTAAAATACCCATCTCTAAAATAAGGGTGACAGTCAATGGAAAGTAAGAGCAGTGCTTTTACATGCTGAATCACCTCTGAATATTTTTTGACCTTTTGGAAGAACTTTTGGAAGTCTTAAGAAGCTGTTACTGGGGAAGGAAGAAATGTGTTGGGGGGGGAATTAAAGGGACAAGAGGGCAAAAACAGCAGAACTGTGCAAAACCTTACCGTCGTCTCTGATCCTGCCATCTTGAACTGAGTGAGTGTATAGGGGGGGAGCAAATCATAATAAATAAAACCTTAATTGATATGAACTAAATCCAGAATGAGATCATTTGTCATCTTAAATTACTACAATCAAACGTTTAGTTTCTTGCCAACTACATAACCATAATTCTAACCATTAACTACAACCAACCTGCAAGGAGGTTCCAGTTCGGCTCAACTGAAAAAAAAAGTTATGACAGCTAGTTTACAACTGTTGGACTGATCTTACATGGAAACAAGTGTTTTTATGTTGGATATCAAAGCTCTAAATCAGATATGTACCTGATGTCTGATTACTTGACCCTGCATCAGATGCCAACTCTGAAAGTGAACCTAGGACAGAGAAAGCAATTTGTAGGCAAAGTACAGTCCTAGAGAGTCAACGCTATAGGATAACCACAGACCTTCCAACATTTATTTGATATACTGGATAGTGTAGTAATGCTAAAGTTCTAACATCATAGGTACTCAGTAGTTTTTATGTTGGATGTCAAAGCTCTAATCAAATATGTACCTGATGTCTGATTACTTGACCCTGCATCAGATGCAAACTCTGAAAGTGAACCTAGGACAGAGAAAGCAATTTGTAGGCTAAGTACAGCCCTAGAGTCAACACAATGGGATAACCACAGACCTTCCAACATGTATTTGATATACTGGATAATGTAGTAATGCTAAAGTTCTAACAGCATAAGGTACTCAGTAGTTTGGCTTCCCTTGTTACCATGAACTCAGCTTGATTTTAATAACCTAAATTTTCTTCAATGAAGATTCCATTGTTCAGTTCAATAAGAAGGTAGACATGGACACAACCGAACACAGATTAACAAATTTAAGTAGAAATACTCACCAGAAGATTCTAACACTTGTCTCTCTAAACGTACAATGTAATAAACTGAAAACAAAGAAACGTCAAGGTCAAAAGCTTCACATAGCGTTTTACAAATCAACTTTCAACACTGGTGGCAATGTACAGTATGAAAACAGAAGCCCTAACTAACAAATATACAGATAAGCAAGGCACCCACCACAAGCACCAAGTCCACAAACTAGCAAGACTGTGACTGTAGTCCAAATAGGGACGAGCAAAGGCATTCTTGAAGCTCCTAACAAGAATAAAAGGTCAATTTAGATGTTACGTTAAATTACAGCCCCGCTATCGTATTACAATTTTTGTTCGCACAGTGAATGGAGAAAGTATTATATCATAAATAGGAAAGGAAACGACGACACAATTCTTGGACATAAATAGTTGCAACAAAGACTTACTTACTGGGATGGCCAAGATGAAGATGGAATTAAAACAGGTCGACTATTACTCAACTCACCTGTGGAATGCTTAATTGCAATTAACTGCCATTGCAACAAAGCGGTTTTTATTTCTCGCCAGTCAGTAGGAGAGAGTATGGTGTCACAAATGAAACATTTGCATTGAAACAAAATATTTGGTCAATTAAATACTGATTTCGGATACCTTGAAACCCTTTATATGCTCATTTTAAGAAGTCCATCCACCAGTGCCCTGCAACTTCCAGATTTGTTTTTGTGCTTAGTTGTCCGCAGTTCACTGAACTGAGTTCAGTGTGCGTCACCTGGATAAAACAGACATTATTAAAAACACCACATAATGCCATATCCTACACGGTGAACACGTTCGGTGCAGAATTCAAACTTCATCTAACAATTATGCCTCACCTTCGGCCCGGTTGCCCCTTCTTCTAGTCTGAAAAGTTTTAAAGGGACTTTTATTTTGGAAAATAAATAGGCGCTCTTCCGGATCCCTTCCTCCAAACGTCCCCCAGCGGTTTCCGTCCATCTCGGTTCATAGCTGCACGAATCTAATAATTTTTTATTTAACTACTCATAACTGCACATATTTAAGAGTTATAGATTCAGTTACTTATTTTACCAAACTATTTATAACAGTATTGTTAAACATTATTATTTGTGGGTCCGTTTGTACCACCCGCACTAAATGGTTCGACTTGAACGTAGCTATCTAATAACCTTTCACCCATATACCCTGCTTGTCAGTAGACTGTTGCATGCAGAGAGCAAAGGTAAGTCATTTTTCAACTGGCTAACACATTTGACTTCGAATACGCGATTTAGCAACAACAACAAAAACCTTAATCAGATAGTAGTCTGACGCTGTCAACGCGTCTGATCATAAGTCGAGCCGTGGCGTTAAACTGTGAACTGCCATTTCACAGGTAATGCTGCGAAGTGTTTATAGAAGCCTTATGACGAATCCTGTCAGCGGGCTTAGGAGAATGTCTCAAAGCAGTCTCGCTGGAAAAGTTGCCATAGTGACAGCCTCCACAGATGGGTAAGAGTGCGTCCATCCCAGTGATCTCTCCTTGGATGTGCATTTCTGATGGGCAACTTTGAAAAACCAGTCCCACTCTCTCCCCCTCCCACTCTCCCTCTCCCTGTCCCTCTCCCACTCTCTCCCTCTCCCACTCTCTCCATCTCCCCCTTTTGTCTTTCAGAATTGGTCTTGCTGCAGCTCAGGCACTAGGCCATAGAGGAGCCCATGTGGTAGTGAGCAGTAGGCGGCAGGCTAATGTTGACAAGGCCGTGAGCCTGTTGCAGAGTGAGAACATACAAGCCACTGGGACCACCTGTAATGTTGGCATCAGCGAGGACAGAGAGCGCTTAATCAACATGGTGAGGAGAAATCCTTAACGTCCACTGGCCTGCCTCACACTTAATGAACTGTGTATTTCCAGTAAGGTGCTACACTAACTTGACTCAGGTTTTCATGAATAAATCAACTTTGACTCATGAATAAATCAACTTTGACTCGGCGTTACTGCTGTGAGCAGGAGCTTCCTGACGACTGACTTATAGTTCACCGTTGTTGTGTCCAGACAGTGGAAAAGTGTGGAGGTGTAGACATTCTGGTTTCCAATGCAGCTGTCAATCCCTACTTTGGAAACATCATGGACTCCACAGAGGAAGTGTGGGATAAGGTGCCCTAACATTTACAATGCGACATGTTAGTGCAAATTTGTACTTGCATTTGAGCTACTGATCTATCTGATGTTAAGAACTGGGCTATATCTATCTATGTGTGTGTGTGTGTGTGTGTGTGCTACACCCTTGCTCTAGCGCCACGCCAATAATGGAATCTCTCCAACCTTTCCGTCAGATCCTAAGTGTGAATGTCAAAGCGGCTTTCCTCATGACAAAGCTAGTGGTGCCTCACATGGAGAAGAGGGGGTGAGTAAAATAGTGGAAGCTGCTGTTGTGGTATTCAGCTCCCTGATTTGTGCAACGTCCACAGATCCACAGTGAATGATTGACTACATGGTGGTTGTCTTCCAGGGGCGGCAGTGTGGTGATTGTGTCGTCTGTGGCTGCATACCAGCCCATGCAGGTGCGTGAGGTCATAATGGGCACCCCAAATCTTTCAAGTAAAAAGAAAAAATAGATGGAGGGCTACTTTTTGGTCATTCATTTTTGGTGGTTTCAACTCATCGAGTCAAACATGAGCTCGATTTAAGACATGTCATCAGTTTTCTTTGTAGACACCTGAAAAATGTGGTCTTGAGTTTTAGTTGGTGTTTTTGGGGGATAAATATTTTGTATTGTTAGATAATGTCCCTGTGTGAGTTGTACTGGAGCCGTTCTGTGTCCTCCCCCAGGCCCTGGGTCCGTACAGCGTCAGTAAGACAGCCCTGCTGGGACTGACCCGAGCCATGGCTCCAGAACTGGCCCAGCTCAACATCCGGGTCAACTGTGTGGCCCCTGGGGTCATCAAGACCCGATTCAGCTCTGCGGTGAGGGGTCCTCCGTTCATCCCCATCGCACCCTCATCTTCCCCGTCCTCACTCCCTTCAGGGCTGACAGAAATCGGGTTGGATCTGTTGCCATAGTGCTTCTCGTTTATCAGTCCACCACAAGGCCTATTCCACTTTTTTCCCTCCTTGATGTGCTGACAAAACCTTCAAAGGGGACCTAAAAGGTCTTGCTGGGATGACGTCATCTAGTGGTTTTATGTCTGCGCTTACACGGCTGTGTTCTTTCCACAGTTGTGGCAGAATGAAGACGTAGTGGACGAGTTCAAAAAGCAGCTCTGCATTAAAAGGTTAAGTCAACTTTTATCTGCTCTGCACAGTCGTTACAGAATGTTTTTCCACTTTCAGATCTCAGTAATGATGTGGACCCCTTCAGTGAATTTACCGTTTTACCCTGTTGGTGAAGGCTGGGGGGCCTGTGGTACGTGGTTTGGAAAGAAAATGTAAAATGTTTTTTTGTCATTTTTCTCAGGATTGGAGAGCCAGAGGAGATTGGCGGCGTGATTGCTTTCCTGTGCTCAAAGGAAGCTTCCTACATGACTGGGGAGACTGTCTCGGTGACAGGGGGAATCAGCTGCAGGCTGTAAAACTGGACCATTTCAAACCCAGCCATAATCAAGTCTTGAGATATAGACAATTGAGACATCTCAAGACATGCTGCCAACATAAAGTTCTTACTTGTCCATCTATATGCAAGGAAAGCACCCATTTCACAAAATGCTTACTTTTTGCTAACATCACCAGATGTAGCTTGGCTGAACGGAAGCTAAGGTCCACTGATCAACAATGATTTGACAGTTTTCTTGGCACACATTTTGTAAACTTTCTATAAGTGACTTATGACGTGCCTTATATAAAACACTTTTCACATTCTAAGGATTGACAGATATACAAGATTTATCAAGTGATTCTATATGGAGAAATGTAACATTAGACAAAATATAGTTTAAATTAAATTGTTGACAGAAGCTGAGGTAACATATTACAGTAGTAAATATCAAATGAAAATGATCTAAACTGTAAACTTAATTTCATGAATGTAAATACCCAAATCACAAAGAACTTGCTATGTTAATGTCCAAACATGTTGAATACACAATTTCTGTTTTCTGAAATCAAAACTATAAAAAAACAAAACTTTTCTATATCTTACCTTCTTCTTGTCCAAATATACCCAACTAAATCCCTGGCAGGATTGAAACGCCATCAGTTTTCACTGGTATATTTATCGTATAAAACTACATTACAGCACCCTGAACTGAATATGAAAGATAGCTTAGCACCAGCCTGGCTGATGGATAAGGACGTTTTTGCTACGGCAAAAAAAGTAGCCATGAGAAGCCTCACCTGTATAGAAGATATATTTATTAGAATAGTTAACAACTGTCATTCATATTTAATAAGGGATATACACATGACAATACAACAAAATAACATTTGGCATAATTTAATTTCCATTTCACATACATTATCACTTCCTAGACTGCACACGACTGTAAAGAATAATAAAGTTATGCTTTTATTAGTTACATTTACATTTAGTCATTTTAGTTCATCCGAATTAAAGAGCTTAGATAGTCTCCTTGTTAAATCCAACTCCGTTAAGTTTTCTCAAGTTGTCATCTGTGTCCGTTGCCAGGCGACAGTAGGTCCCGTCGAGCCAATCCGGGCCTCCAGAATTCTCTCAGGGTGGGAACGTATGTGTCGTGTTTAGTCTTGTAGTAGCGCTTAACAAACAGCTGGAGGAGACAGACATGCCGTTAGAAAGAGGGGCAAGGCGCAAATAAACGATACGTGGCAGCAACTGATGTGGTGGTTTTGACAAAAGCGATCATACTCTGCCTTTAAAATTTTTGGTTGCTTCATCCTCCGAGTCCACTATGATGTCATCGCCTGATTCTGTAGGGGCCGGGGATATTTTAGCTAACGGGCATAAACAGGGAAAACAATAGACATGTTAAACAAATCACAACCTTCACATAGCTTCTAAACACTTGACTGAAATAACTGTAAAGCTTTCACAAACACACCTGTGGACCCTCACCTGAGTTTGTCTGTACAGAGAGGGAACTGCCCAACACTGGGGGCATGGCACAGTTCCTGTACAGGTCAATGAAACAGGAATGAGGACTGATCAGATTATCTACACAGGAACAGTCGTTGACTGAAAAACGAACATGCCATCACGAATACGGATGTGTGTTACTGTCATGGCGGTTTTCTTGTCTTTCACTCACTCTTTATCAGCCACTTGTGGCAACTCTGCACCGTGTCTCAGAGCTCTGGAGATCCTCAGCCCTGCTCTCGCCTCCTTCGTCCTCTTGACCGACCTCCCGAGGAACCGCCTGGTTTGTTTCCCGTTGCCGTGGGAACACAGAGCCGGAGAGGTCATGGGCGGAGGAGCGGAGGCTGCCTCGCCCAGCCTGCACAGCAACACTCTGGGCTGGCAGCGGAGACAAGCCGTCACCAAGGACGACAGGGTCACGTCTTCCGGTAGTTTCCGGGCTGAAGCGTCGGATCTAGCCGTGCGATCGTTCATTAGGGCGCCCTCGGACGCCCCCTCTCTCCCGGAAACGCTCTCTTCATCAGACTCGCTCTCCCCTGAGGACCTGCTCTCTCCGTCTTTCGCGGCCCTCCTCCTTTTAGTCCCTCGTCCGGCGTTCGTCTCGTCATCCTTCTTTGTACCTTTGGATCCCTCATCTCTTGTTTTCTTTCCAGGTTTGTGTTGGGCTGCACTTTTCCCCTGAACATGCATCTCCTCCACCTCCTCCCTTGCTGTGTTACCTAGATGTGTTGAGATCTGTTTGACCGCTGTGTATTTGGAGCTCCCAGTTGAATCTGACTGTTCTAAAGAGTCTCTTAAACTGACAGGAACACTTCCTGCTCTCCTTCTAGCTGCCAACATGATTGGCAGGTCTTTGGTGGACATCAGTCCAATCACTGGCTCGATGAATGGCGAACTGTCCCTGGGCCGTTTGTGATTGGTCGCTGGTGGTCCAGTTTGCATGACTCTGGAACTGGATTCCTGCACTCTTCCGGATAGAGGCAGAGACAGCGAGGAGAGGATGGTGTCGCCCAGGCAAGGCGGGAGGGACGCTGGTGAAGCAAAACAAAATAGAACGAGTCAGGAAGACTTGACACGATGCACAACGGTTTGAGTGATATTTATTTAGTTATTTGGTCCCACCTGCTGGTTCAATGTGGCCCAGACAGCTCTGGTGCTGAAGCAGAGCCTTCATCTGCTGGGGCTGGGAGGCAGCCAACACACACTCCTCCATGACAGAGGGGGCAACATTGAGCCAGGAGGACACTGTCTGAAATCACAAAAAGGAAAGATAACACAGGGCTTTGATACAAATAACCAGTTGCCATCAATTTAACAGGAATTATGGGGATAACTAACAGCTGTCAACTACAATGATTAACTTTTCCAAATTAATTGTGCTTGGTAATGGTATTGTTTGTCAAATCTTCTTGACTAGAACCATGGGCAATTTTGAGCATTACAAAGACTGAACAACAAAACAAAAACTGAGATGAAGTAAACAATAACAACAAAGTCAACAGGAAGACAGCACAGGGTTGCCATAGCAACGACAAAACAAAGTGGTCTGGTGGTGTCCCAGTAGCCTCCCTACCTGAACAAAGTTGGGCACAGGCAGTAGCTGGTCCAGCCTGACTAGAAACTCCCACAGGAGCTTCTCTAGCTGCAGGTCAAACTGAGGCCCATACTCTGTGAGAAACTCCTCCTTAAAACAGTGAGGAGACAACGACAATATCAGACAGGTTCCCAGGGCAGTGAGTCTATTTTTTGGGGGAGGGGGAGGATTTGAGTTAAGCACGTTAGGTTTTCTGAGTAGAATTAGTTGATAAAAGCTCACGAGTCTGACCTTGTAGAACTGTTCTCTCTCTGTGGGATCTCTCAGGATGGTTTGGACAAAGTCATGGAAGTTAGTTACTGCTGCCTCGATCTTGACGTCCCTCTTCTGAAATCAAAACGCACAAAGACGCATAGTAGCGTAGCCGTTCTCTCAGGACTGAACCGTTTTGGGTTCCTCAAAAAAGATAACATCCCAAATACTACAGAAGAACCTAAATGTGAGTTCAACTAGGTCTGTGTAGAGTCGAGTTCACTTGAAGGAAAAGTTGCCATTATTGGTGGGGAGGTTTCAAAGGTCTCTTGACATTGGTTGGGACCTAAGCTTGGAGGTCAAGGCCAAAACCCAACTAACCGTTTTAAGAACGGAGGACAAGGTGACAGGAACACGTATCCTTTCAAGATGAGGAAGGATGGTGTTTGGATCCGGCAAGTCCTGACCACGACACAGCTCCAGGATAAGCTGGGAATGAAAAGGTCAAAGACCAGACAGCAGAGGACATGATACATTTCCATTTGACAACCCTGTGTAAAATCATATTAATCGTTTTTTACCACTCATCACTCCAGCCATACTCCTCATGTGTACAACTATATTCCTAAAACAGACCTATACCGAGAAGCATAGAGAACTGGGTTCTCATCAGATGGAGCAGAATGACCATGCACCTAACACCCACGCATTGTTCGTCACCCAACATCCCCATAAATGTGCTACCTACCCGTGCTCTTAGCCCCAGCCCTAGCTTGGCCTGGTGTCGGTTGGTGAGCAAACCTGGAGCTGTCTCGCAGGAGGAGGTAACAAACTCCTCCAAAGTCCCATATTGCATCACGTCCCTCTCTTTCATCACTTTCCACATGGCTGCACAGACCAGCCGCACAGGTGGGACAAGGAGACGCAGGGCTTGGAGGGGCAAGGGGTCATCTACTGTGGGAGGGGAACGAGAACGCAAATTGGAGGAATTATTTTACATTACGCTTATCGACACGATTCTAGCTCATTACTAACTGAATTCGAACTTATTAAACGTGGCCATTGTTAGTATTGGAAAAAGTTAGGTTACTTGTCTCTGATACCCTGCAAGCGTACCGGTAGTTCTTCTAGCCACAGTACTACACTAGCAAGCTAATGTAGCTAAGTTAGCTGACAGGCAGAGAGGCTGTAAATCTGTCACTGAACCTCAAGTTATCTTCTAGTTCTGCCCAGACAAAACAATAGGTGAGAAATGCCATAAAAGAAATTGCGGTATCGCTATGATACAAAAAGCTTGTATTTACCCTTCTTTGACGACGGTTTTGCCATTTTTGCCTCCGAAGTTCACTCTTCTTTTCGTCTGGTTGTTAGCAAAAGCTAATTTGCAAGTATCAGATAATTAACTTGTCACTTTTAAACTGGCTAATGGGAAGACATGGAAATCATCGATATAGTAGAGTAAATAAATACCTATAAAACGTTTGTTTGCATTTGATTAGAAATGACACACACCGCTCCGAACAAAACAATTATTTCTCTCCCGCCTTCGTGACATACGCAAAGAACCGGAAATGATGTAGACGTACGTTTACAAATATATTTAGATATTTAATTAGCCAAAAGTTTGTGATGTTTAATTACAAACTCTCATTTAAAAAAGTTGTTGACAAAACGTTTGTTGATTTGTTGACAAACGCGCGCTAACAAACACAAATAGAAACATACAAACAACACTGGACTTTGGTCTATACAGGTCTGAATCTGAATCATAAATTCGCAGAGTAAAGTCCATCTAAATGTGATTGCTGGGTCAAACACGAGCAGGACGAGGCCACAACAGTCAGAATCACTGTTGGGTAAGAAAAACAGACTGAAGGCAGTCTAAAACTGAGAATGGAATCAACATCCTTGCTGTTAAAGTAAGTTTATTGTACCTTCCTTATATCATCTTAACACAAGTAACACAAGGGGGAAATTATAGCTTCTTTTGTTTAATGTATACTGTAATAGGCCTACTGTTGTCTTCCTCTGGTGATGCCATTTGTTGCTATATCCATAGCAAAGATTATAATATTTATTAGGAGTTACTATTTCAACTTCTCTTTTCAATCTCTATCTTTCTGTCTCCTGTGTACATTTACTTAACGGCACTCAGTGATCCCACACCTTATCTCAACAGTATGAGCACAAGAGTGTTACGCAACATTGTGGTCCAGCCAATTTGATGACCGCACCAATCTGTGCTTTTCTTCCTCAGGTCCGTGTCCAGGCGAGTGTGGTCTCCCACCCAGAGGCCGTTCAGAGTGTGCTGTCATGCCAGGGTGACCAAGAAGGGCGTCACTGCAGGGACCCTGGAGGAGCTGAGGGAGAAGGTGAGGGAGATGGAGTATGAGTGTGTGTGTGACAGAGAGAGAGAGAGAGAGAGAGAGAGAGAGGAGAAACTAGTTAGCAGCATGAAAATTAGATACATTCTCCTAGATACATCAGCAATGTATCAAAGTAAACTCGCAGCACGGCAGGATAGAAAAGCGCCTGTTAGTGTCGGTTTAAAACCTGCTTCAAACGACAACGATTCCAAATCCAGAGACACCGAACGGAACTCCGCGATGCAGCATGCAACTGTCAACAACAGCATTCTGAGTGTCTCCGTTTGTCTCCGCCACCGAGTGCAGGTCTGCCAGGCGCTGCTGCTGTCCATGTCGACCATGTCCTTGTCCCTGGTGTGTGAGGAGGACGGGACAGAGGTCAACTCTGAGGACTTCCTCATGTCCCTACCAGACAACACTGTGCTCATGGCCCTGGAACCTGAACAGACATGGAGACCTGCCAAGGTATGAATGTCTAATGTTGTCATGTTCTACTCAGTAGGTGTGCCTCAGTGGGACAGGGCGTAGGTCTTATATTACTTTACCTAACCTACTACGTGTATAGATAAGTGTTTACATTTCCAAAATGGCAAGTAAAGCTAGATACATGTGTTCTGTGCATCTTAGGCAGATGCCAAATGTACTCACAAACAAGCAAGTATCAGATGTGACGGTTTGTTTCTTTGTGAATTTTCATTTCACTGTCAATATCATAGGGTGCAGTGCCCCTCAAACAGCTGCACAACGCCAAGCCTCGCACAGGAAAAGACATTGCCCGGGTGACCTTTGACCTCTACAGGCTGAACCCTAAGGACGTTTTTGGTTCTTTGAGCGTCAAGGCAACCTTCCGAGGCCTGTATTCTGTCAGTGCGGACTTTAAATGCCTCGGGCCCAAGAAACTCATCAGGTCAGTGGAGGGAACTAGAGATCACTTCCGATCCTGATCATGATGAAAATTCAAGGCTTACCCACCCCAACAGTTGGTGACACTCAAACAGTTTTGTCCCTTTTTGCTGCCAACTGTTAAGGGCTGTTGCAAATGCACGTTATCTCACACACACACATTATATCACATTTACATTTAGTCATTTAGCAGACGCTCTTATCCAGAGCGACTTACAGTAAGTCCAGGGACATTCCCCCCGAGGCAAGTAGGGTGAAGTGCCTTGCCCAAGGACACAACGTCATTTTGCACGGCCGGGAATCGAACTGGCAACCTTCAGATTACTAGCTCGATTCCCTAACCGCTCAGCCACCTGACTCCAATATCACACAGTACAGACAATGACCCTCTCTCTCCCTTGTCAGAGAGGCGCTTCGCGTGGCCTCCACCCTGCTCCAGGCAGCGGGCCACATGCTGATCTCCTCCGCCTCTGTCATCCGCCGCATCATCGAGGGAGCCGAGATCTGGCACACCCAGAGGCCCGAGGCCGCCGAGTACTGGGACTGAGACTGCATCTTGTCATCCAATAACGGCCATTTTGTTCTAACAGAGCCTGTTCGAACAGGGGCCTGCGTGGTTGGATTCTCGATATAGATTTGCGATGCTGTTTGACCCAGTGTGGTGTCTATGAGCTGATTGTGCTGAACCATGACTACAGTGGAGATGACTGTTTGATGACAATCTTTTGTGTAAATAATGTAAATCATCATCAGTAATGTGACACAACTGAAGTTGTGTGTGTCTTGCGTTAGGAGCCCTTGCTGCTTTAGGGTCTGCTCCTTACATGTATTAATTGGGGCTATTTTTGTTTTGATTGTTCTGAGTAAATAAATGATATGCTGCAGAAAGCAAAACCAGTGACACCACGACATTTTTAAAGATACATATTTTACCTCTAAGCAAATTGTGATACTGTAACACTATAAGATACACAAATAAATAATGATAAACAACAACTCTACTTACAAACAACTAAGAGTCGAAATATCTGTTTATTGGTAACAATGTAAAAACACAGTTGACCAGAACAGAGAAATATCAAATATCAAACGTCATTCTTTTTCAACATATCTACTGGAGTTTAAAACTGGTATGTTAACAACTTAATGAGAGACACTGAATATAAAATACATAAGATGAATCCTCCTACCAGCACTAGCATGACTAAAAAACTCAAACTGAGTTTAAGTTAATTTGTTAACAGTGTGCCTTAAAATAAAAGTAAAAAAAAACAAAAAAACAAGAACAGATCTTGCAATAATCCGACGTCAACAACACGGGTTTCCGTGTGAACTGCAATCAAGAGACGGGTGGTGGTCAGTCAGCTGACCTCAGGTGACCGGAACAAAAGCAACCAGCCTCCTCTCATCCATCCAGAGAAGGAAGGAACCGGCTGAGCATCTGATGGACGTCTGACAGGTCCGAGTCTGGGCCCACATCCATCTCCAGCGCCTTCTTCCTCCGACCCCTTCTCCTGCCAGGACCTCGAGTGACCCTGGCCAGGACTTTCACCCTCTCTTCGGGCCTGATCCAGCGAGCCATGCCCTGCTTGACGTGGTAGCGCATGTCTCCGAACCACTGCGTGAGCTGCCGGCGGCTGAGCCCTGTCAGCCTCTGCAGACCATCGTAGTCCTCCGCCGTGGGCCACTGGAGGATCATGAAGGTCTCCCTCAGGAGCTGAAGCTGGAGCAGTGTCTTATTCCTCTGACGGTGCCCTCTCTCGGAAGACCCAGGGGAGGGGGGCACGGCCTGGGGAACTGGGGGAAGCGGAGAGACTGGTTCGCCCTCGACTTCTGTGGGAGAGGGGATCTCGTTGACGGTTTCTTGCCTTGTCTCGTTCTTCCAACTGTCGGAAACGGAACCGTCGTCGCCATGGCTGCCGTACGGAAACACACCGAGTGTCTCCTGACTGGCTGCTTGTACCGGAAGTTCCGGACACTTCTTGGTACACCCTTCACATTTGCTGTCCGCCGGACTGACGTCAGCCAAGTTGACAGAGCTAGTGGCGCCGACACCGTCATCACTTGAACTCTTTGCAGTTGAACCCGTCAAATCACCCGCCTCTGACTGGTGGGGTGGTGAGGTCAGGATTTGTGAAAATATTCGTTCACGGGACCGTTTCTGAAAGCGTTGGTTGTTGAACCACTTGCGAATATTCTTCATGCTGAGACCTGTCTCCTTGTGCAGAGAGAAAAGCTGCTCTTCGGAGGGCTTCTGGGTTTGCTGGAAACAATGCCTCAGTTTCTTGAGGTTGCCCCTGTCTGTTCTGACAGGCATGCAGTATTGTTTTGGAACAATTTTCTCCTTGCCTGTGACCTCCTTCTCTGACTGGCACCCAAACAACTTGGTCCGAGCCTCGCAGATTTCCTCACAGTCCCAGCTGATGCCGTAGCAGAGCCTCTGGGTCATGAACCAGACCCTGACCTGGTCCGGGTGCAGCAAGTAGCGGAGAGCTAGGGTGGTCATCTCTGGCAGGGTCGGATACGGGAAAATATCGAAGTGCTTCTCAAGCTCTGAAACCGCATCCCGGCCAATTTGTTGAGTTTTTTGTTCCGAACGTGCCCAGATAAGCCGCAGGTTCTCTGTGACTACAGGGAGGCACACCACGTGGTTTTGGTTGAAGCGGAAAGTGGTTAGAGTGGGATCAACAGACTCCTGTCCCCGCTCCCAGACTGTGGGGAGGGGTTGGTCCAGAGTGGAGACCTGGTTAGGTCCGTTATCTCCAAAGATTGTTTTCGGTTTAGAGGTTAACCGTTCTGTCTTTTCTTGACAAACGGGAAACCATAATTCTGTTGCCTCTGGGGCACTGGTCATCTGTAAAAGTCACTCCTATTTTGGATTAGGAGAGAAAATGGGATCAGTTTTCAAATCGCAGCGTTTTAATCATGGTATGTGTGTGTGCCAGCCAATTTATTTCACAAAGCTCGAAATGAAGCTACTGATTTAACTAGCTAACTTAAGTAGCTAACTTTATTAGTCAAAGTTAGCTTGAAATTGCTAAATAAACCTCCTGGCTGACCTAGATGAAAAACTGGATGCACGTACCTGTCAGCTACTGCTAGCTAGCAGTAACTATGTCAATTTCTAAAACTGGAAGATTATTTTTTCAGATTTTGATCACTCATCGAAGAAAAGCCCAATCTGACGGTATCCGCTCCCGCTCACATTTGAGGTTTGGTAGATCATGGCAACCTCGCTCGCCAGGCAATAAGCTAATTAGCTATTGGTTCGTGTATTACAGTCCTCATGGATACAAGAGTACGGTTTTGTCTGTGTAGGCTACAAGTACCTTACTTTAAGTTTTAAAAATGTTGCCGAAGGTCGAGTGTTAAGCCGCATACAAAAGTAAGAGAAAACTTTAAAAGATCAGGCAGACGAAGCAGAATCGATCAAACGTTACTTGTCCCCGAAGCACAGGAAGCGAAAACCACTGGAAGGTATCTCTCCAGTAACAGGGTGGGAGACCTTAAGGAGCCTCATATGAAGTATTGGTAAAACAATTCAAGATTTCAAAGAAAAAAGAAGTGGAAAATCTGATAAATATAAATTGAAAGAAACATTTAAGAAGGAAAAAACTAAACAAAAAAACAATACTAGATGGAATGCTTTTTTATTGGTCAAGAGTAGATAAGACTTATGGTATATAATGTTGAGCTAGAGGCTAAATATACTAACAGCAAATTATGCTTTTAGATATTAAAACAACTAACAGTAACTGCCATCATGGAAAGATCATATTCAGTCATATTAAAACGTAATATGATGCATAGACAAACGAAATACATAAGAGATAACAACTGTAACGTAACGCATACAGAGTAATACTTTGCAAGAGGGATCTAAAATGATGGAATGGAACCTAACCATAGGTAAAACTCAATACTGTATATCTTTGCCATTGAAAGATATTTTGATGTCCGAACATGCTTTGGCCATTTGTAAAAACTGTGAAGTAGAAGTCTGTTGTTTGTCACACCATAAGGCTCTAGAAATTGTACTACTGTATATCTCTGAATATATATATATAAATTTATATACTGTATATATGAATATATTTTCTAAAACTATTTAAATCCACTTATAAGTGCCATGTAGTGAATTTTATTTCCTGTCATTCAAATTTGCCATTTAAAGTCAGTATTTTGACTGAAATTTTTAAAAATTACAGCAAACAGCAAATAAATTTGACTTTTTGATAACAGTTTGCAAGAAAGGTCATCATTAACTTGAGCATGTACTGCAAACAGGAAATTTCCTTCCAGCTTGGCGGTAAGAAATGAGAGTGCATAGATGAGATGGCAAAATAACAAGAAGAGCTTATATTAAACAGCTTAAGAGCAACTGCAGAAGATGTCAGGCTACCTCTCAACCGAAAGACCTGTACATAAGGCCTCTGGAGTTCAATGGGAATGAATAAGCAACATTAGACGTTGAAAACCTTCTAAAACCCTCAAGTCAGATATACAGTAGTATTCCTAAAATGCTCCTGAATTATGCATTGGTTCACGTGGTTAAAAAGGTAAGACTTTACGCTGTCTGGTGAAGTACAAGAAGTGGAAACGTGTGGGTGTCATACATAGACAACATCCATGTGACAAAAAGAGATAAGAGAAAGCAAAAGAGTGGTCAGGCAGCATGAACCCCCCTCCAATGCTGTTAGGCCCCGGTCCAGCCTGGGCCTCGCCTAGCTGTCATTGCCGAAGACGGTGTTCAGCTGCTGGGTGACCCTGATGAAGGTGGTCCTGCGGCTCAGCTCCTTCAGCTTTCCTGCCCCCACATAGGTGCAGGTGGATCGAACCCCACCCAGCACATCTCGTATGGTGACGTCAACGGGGCCTTTGTAGGGGACCTCTACCGTCTTCCCCTCTGACGCCCTGGAGAAGACAGAGAGAGAGAGAACATTTACATTTTAGTCATTTAGCAGACGCTCTTATCCAGAGCGACTTGCAGTAAGTACAGGGACATTCCCCCAAGGCAATTAGGGTGAAGTGCCTTGCCCAAGGACACAATGTCGTTAGGCTGGCCAGGAATCGAACCGGCAACCTTCTGATTAATAGCCCGATTCCCTAACCGCTCAGCCATCTGACCGCCAGAGAAAACAGAGACATGTTTGAGCGACCTTGTCTTCTTGGTCTTGACTTTGGTCATCTATGACCCTGCTGTTCTGTCTACCATACAAAACCTGCAGCAGGAAGCAATACAGTAATGCTGGAGATGTATGTTACTGTGATCATTATGTATAACAAGTTTCATCTATACATCAGTCTTTTACACTGAGAACACAGGGGGAACAGATTTCCCTGGAGGCCTGGGGAAAGTGATTCCCCCCCTGTATTTTACAGTCTGGCGATTTATAAAGCATGACCTAGACGCATGTCAAAATGCAAAAACACAAGAATTTAAAATTTTGGATAAGTCAAGTTCAGTTTGGGACGGTTCATTTTGCACTTCGGGACGGTACTGGGACATTGAGGAAAAGGGTTAGTTGCGAGCTGACCTGTACTCGGCCACGCCCCCCGCGTGTTTCTTCATGGCTGTGTCGGAGCTCATGCCGTAGAACAGCTTGTACTTCTTCCCGTTCTTCTCGATGACCTCGCCACCGCTCTCCTCGTGGCCCGCCAACATTCCACCCAGCATCACAAAGTCAGCCCCGGCACCTGCAGGTCACACGGCCACCACAAAGAAATCGAAGTAAAAAAAAAAAACGCTATCAATTACAACTGTGTCCTCGGTATAGAATGAGCGGCGCTAACATCAGATGCTGTGGAAGTTGGGCTCCAGCACAGGCTTATATGCTGGTTTCTATATCTAGAAGTCAGATGGCTGAGCGGTTAGGGAATCGGGCTATTAATCAGAAGGTTGCCGGTTAGATTCCTAGCCGTGCCGTGCCAAATGACGATGTGTCCTTGGGTAAGGCACTTCACCCTACTTGCCTCGGGGGGAATGTCCCTGTACTTACTGTAAGTCGCTCTGGATAAGAGCGTCTGCTAAATGACTAAATATAAAATATATAATATCTAATAAATAAAATATGATATGAAACTAATCCTACCAAAGGCCTTAGAGACATCTCCTGGACAAGTGCATCCACCATCCTGTATGAGATGAGAGAGAAAAAAAGAATAAAGAGAGAGATGCATGCGTAAAAAAAGGAAAAGTGTAAATACAGCTAGAGCAAGCGAATCTTGAGCACCAGATAAGAATGAAAAATGTCCTGATGTAGACATCATCCATTCTTATGTATATTTTAACCATGTGATAACAGTGCTTTGTGTTGTGCATTATGTAGTACAGAGTTCAGTAGAACGTACAGAGATGATGTGTCCACCGAGACCGTGAGCTGCATCTGCACACTCAATCACAGCGCTGAGCTGCGGGTATCCCACCCCAGTCTTCTTACGAGTGGTACACACTGACCCTGTACACACACACATACACACACACACACACAATAGAGGAAGGAGATCATTAGTTTGATTTTAAACTCTTAATAGATGTTTAAAAATGCTATTCTTCATGCTATACTTGAGTCAAGCTAAATATAATCTATCCATCTACTAGGTGGTCTGGTTGTGAAGTCACCTGGTCCGATGCCTACTTTGATGATGTCAGCGCCAGCCAGAATCAGTTCCTCCACCATCTCCCCGGTAACCACGTTGCCTGCCTGGGGTAGGGACAGTTCAATCACCATCAACTGCAATCACTACAATGCTGTAACCACATAATAACCCCTCAGGCTCTTTTCATGAGTGTGAGAAAAGGTGAGAGAGTGTGAGAGAAAGGTATAGCGAGGGAGAGACTAAAATAGATGTAGAGAGAGTGAGAGAGGCGAAAAAGAGAGAGGTAGAATTAGTGTGTGTGAGACTGTACATGGGTAAATGTTACGACTCAAACAAAGCATAAAAAGAGTGCCGCCAGTTTACCATGATGGTGTGCGATGGGTATTTCCCCCTCACGTCTTTGACAAAGTGGACAAAGTGCTCTGAGTAGCCGTTGGCGACGTCGACGCAGATGAACTGCAGTTTAGGCACGGCAGCTAGGATGGAACCCAGCCTGTCAAAGTCTCCCTCCCCAGTCCCTGTGCTGACAGCCACACTCTGAGGGGGAGACATTTACATTTAGTCATTTAGCAGACACTCTTATTTACATTTACATTTAGTCATTTAGCAGACACTCTTATTTACATTTACATTTAGTCATTTAGCAGACGCTCTTATCCAGAGTGACTTACAGTAAGTACAGGGACATTCCCCCTGAGGCAAGTAGGGTGAAGTGCCTTGCCCAAGGACACAACGTCATTTTGGCACAGCCGGGAATCGAACTAGCAACCTTCTGATTACTAGCCCAATTCCCTAACCGCTCAGCCACCTGACTCCCAGACTCTTATCCAGAGCGACTTACAGTAAGTACAGGGACATCCCCCCCCCCCCCCCCCCCCCGAGGCAAGTAGGGTGAAGTTCCTTGCCCAAGGACACAACGTAATTTGAAAACGTAAAACCGGTAACCTTCTGATTAATAGCCCGATTCCCTAACCGCTCAGCCATCTCACTCCCTGAGACGAAGAGAGGGACGCAGAGAAGCCGAGGGTGAGGGAGAGGGAAAGCAAGAGAGAGAGGGAGAGCATTTTGAGGCAGGAATAGAGGTGTGGTATGGTAGTCATACAGATACAACATACTAAGCTACAATTGGGAAACCGTTAAGCTGCAAGTTCATGTACACTCATGCAGACTGTGAGGCTCTACCTGTACACAGTCTGGATGCTGCGCTGCAAACTCCTTCCAGTCATCCACAGAGTAATGCTTGTGAATGGTGGTGAAGAGAGTGAACTAGGAGAGGAAAGAGAGAGACAACAATCTCAAAATCTTTCTAAGGCGGTACTTCCAGTAACTCCTGCCTTAGCAGGTAGTCACTTGTAAAACCAAGTTGTTTGTTCTGATTACACACTTTGACCTTGTCAATTACAGTAATTGTCTCGCATGTTTGAGGTATGAACTCTACCTGATTCAAGACCAGAGCCATCTGGAAGGTCCCAACGGTGTCCATGTTGGCCGCGACAATAGGGATACCTCTGTAGCTTCCTCCGGAGTTCCTGAAGGTGTAGCTCCTCATCAGGTCCACCTTGGAGGGGAGGAGAAGGAACAGGAGAAGAAGAGGGAGGTCAACTTTCAGGCACTGAAAGCCTAGTCCTAGTTTCAGCAGCCCAAAAGCAAATACTGACTTTATAACTGCGTATGAAAAACTAGTACAGTTCCTAAAATGTATGCAGTTATAAATAAATGATTAAAAATACATTTTAATTGGGCTTGGTCTTCTGAGGTGCATGTGGTGTAAATTGTTCTTTATTTAACTAAAAATATTTAAATACCTCACTACGTGACTTGAGAGTGCTTCGCTTAGGACGAAGCAACACGTCCTTGAAGTCCAGTTTGATGTCATTCTCAATGCGAGGCATACTAGCAACAATTACTGTTGAGACTGTGTGGATATCCTGGGGTGCTGATCTAAAATTGGGGTAGACATAACAATTAGGACACACTTTTCCTCTGTGGCCACTTGAAAACACACAAACACGCACAATGGTCTCATTTACTCAGACCCAGATCACGTAGCGTTATATCACATTTCTGTGTGGTATTCCATATGGAGCTGTTCCATCTTTCAGATTGTATGACAACATGCACGGCTACCACCAATCTTTTACACACTGGTAATAATCTACGAGTAATAATAATAACTCAGTAATAATTTATTGACGAAACTAGCTTCACGCTAGCTTAACTTTCCGCAGCAGCGTGTTGTATGAACATTACATTTACATTTACAGCGTGTTGTATGAAGTGCTCAGCGCACGCCAGAATCAATACCCAGTGAAAATCAAAAGGTCAGCAAGAACATCAGCTAGCAGTTATCAACGCTCAATATTAGCATGTGCTTTGTTAGCACAAAATAACAATTTAGGCTACGATTGTGTCACATATAATGTTAATTTTGTATATACCATGCCATAATCTACTTACGTTACCTTGTGGAATGTATGACAGATCGGAGTCAGTCTTCTCAATGCTTCCTAAACCACAACCGTCGTGGGACATGGTGCCGGATCTCGACTGTATTTTGCTCTTGTAGTTTATGTCGCCGATTTCATTGTTAATATGGTTCAGCAAAAGACTACAAACAAACTACTCGTTTTACGTCGCTGAAAAATAATTTAGTGCAGAATCTGCTGCGAGTGGAAGAACAAAACCAACCTACAAACTAACTTCGAATGAAAAAATCTGAAATATAATTATTATAATTATATATATTGATATTAGCTTATTTTATAAAGAGAAAACCCACAAAACAAATACGGAACATTATATTTTAGAAGCAACTGGGAAGTGGGGATACTCTTAGAGCAACACAGGAACCTCAATTGAAATTTGCGACGAACAGTGAAACAACAATTTTAGTACCAAGTCACTCTAGCTACTCCAGTAGTCAATTGATTCAGTCTTTCGCCACACTTTCTTAATAATAATTTCAGGTAACTTTTGATTCATAAGCAACATAAATCAGGATGTTGATTAAAGTCAAGGTAAGTCTAGACCTGTTTAGTTTGCCTAACGTTATTTATTTCTTTTTCTGCTGATTTTGTATTTTGCTGTTAGATTAGAATAAGTAGGCTGTAATAAATGAATACTGATATCAACTGTGATAACATGTCATGTTCTGTGTAGCGATTCTTTCTTGACTCGACTTGACTCACCTGTCCTTCCCTTAGACGCTCACCGGTAAGGAGATCGAAATTGACATTGAGCCGACAGACAAGGTACAATTATGTTGTCTCACTGTACGTAATTTGTTTATAATGCTGTGTGTAATAATGATCACCTTTCATTGTGTGTGTGTGTGTGTGTGTGTGATTTATGTGCAATGACAACATTCCTTAAATAATTGTGGGTGTTTGTGTTTTCAGGTGGAACGGATTAAAGAAAGGGTGGAGGAGAAAGAGGGGATCCCACCCCAGCAACAGAGGCTGATCTACAGTGGTAAACAAATGTGAGAGACTGTCACTCTGTCCTGTAATCACAGACTATCACAGTCTACATATCCCTGTAGTTTTTAACTGGTACTCTGGGCAAAAAAACCCCCAACTTTTCCGCTCTGTATTCTTCTCTGCCTCATCATCTCCTTCCTCATCCCTCTCCTCATCTCCTTCCTCATCTCCTTCCTCATCCCCTTCCTCATCCCCTTCCTCATCCCTTTCCTCATCTCCTTCCTCATCCCCCTCCTCACTCCCCTCCTCATCTCCTTCCTCCTCCCCCCGCAGGAACGATGAGAAGACAGCAGCAGACTACAAGATCCAGGGGGGCTCAGTTCTACATCTGGTCCTCGCCCTCAGAGGAGGGGAAGTCCTCCACAGCCCCAGGAGCCTCCAGTCTGCCTTGTAAACCGCCAACACCGCCTTAATAAACCTCCCCCCCATGCACAGATCCAAGTGATCCTGGTGACCCATCCCTCCCTGTGCTGAATTGGGTCACTATGACGACTGTAGGTGCTCTGCTCAGGCCTGGGTCAAACACGGCTCAGAATTATTATTATTAAGCACTTTGTGTGCAATTGATTTCAACAAAGAACCATGGAACCATTAAATACAACTTTGAGGTCAAACCAAACAACATTTTAAAGTATTTGACTTATATCTTTCCCAGCTCTGACTCTGTCTGAGAGGTGACTGTTTATCTTAAGTCTGAATCTTGAACCCGGCTAGGCTCATTGTTATATCACCAGAAATGCTGTTTTCATATGAATACTCTAGTCTAGACACACACATTTTGTTTCCTGATTGTGTGTTTTCCATGTGGATTGTTATGTTTTTGTCTGAAGTGTTGTCATGTCAGACTCGGACGATCCCTGAAGAAGCATCAGATGACTGCTGATATTACGTTTACAAACGTGCGGGAAAGTTTGAGAAGTTATTCATTTTGGTAGATTGCTATGTCATGGTTTTGTTTGTCATTAAAATAAATTGCGTTACTATTCGGAGATGCTGTATTGTTGACTTGTAAGACTAAATTAATGAGATGTTTCCACTGCTTCTGTGACCTTCATTTACATAATTTACCCAACACATTACCTTAGCATTTCATTAAATTCAGTATATATATGTACATAAACTTAAAGACCTAAACACAAAATGTTTATTTGGACAGACTCCAAATGGGAATGTTGGTGAAGTGGAATTACTATTATGTAAAGTAAACAACCATAACAATGCCCCTTGGTCTAATGGAAGAGGGGTAAACTGAACAGTGTATTAATATTAACCAAATATACTGGAATTGCAATTTTTTAATTATAGGTTAAATTAAAACAAAAATGGACCAAGTAAAGTTAAATGAAAAATATATTTAATAACATTGCAAATGAATTAAATCACTTACAAGGCAAACAAGTTACAAATAAAATGAAGTTTAAATCTTACCAACTCCACCACGATTATTGTAAATCGGAGAGAAGAAGAAAGGAGAACAAGGATAAGCAGAAGCTAGAGAAGAAGAAAGGCTCCATAACAACAGTCCACATTCAATTTTATACCCAACTGTCATCTGTAAAAACAACCAATTAGACCACATCTGGACCCTTCCTCATCGACATACAGTGTGAGGATAATGCCAATGCAACAGGTAGTCACACAATGAAGTGTGAGAAACAAAGAAAACACTTCATCCAGCAACTCAAGTCTTTGGCATATAAGAGGTAGGAGCAGGGTGTCTCCCAGCCTACAATGTTGTGGAGAAGTAATTAAATAGCATTGCTGTCACTGAGACTTACAATGAAAATGCATGTACTAGACACAACAATACTTCACTCATCACTTGATGCTCTTACAGCATAGGAAAGAGGAAAATGTAGTATTCTTAGTACTAAAGTATTCCTGTCATTTCCTGTCAAAGTGCGTTGCTTCTCACTACTATACCACTCCCTGTTGGCTTGAAGATGGTGTATGGCGTTCACGTAAGTGTCAAGGCACAGCATGGGAATTGCAGCTTATCAGACAGACTGAGGAAGGTCGAACTATAAACATGGGAGGTCAAGGAGGGCCGAAAACACTGGACCCAAACACCAGACTGTTCCTGTTGAGGTTTTAATCTGTAAGACATCGATAAAGTGAGCTTATGTTTCCCCCGATCCATGCTTTTCCCTGTCGAGACACACCACTGAGAATCTGTTATTCAGGTTGTGAAGTCCTCTTTGTGACAAAGCACTCTAACTGCTCCGTTGTGTGTGATGTGTGCAGTGTGATGATTTGTAATAAAGATGTTGTGTATGTAAAGTGAGTGGGTATGATGGGAGGGTATGATGAGAGGTGATGAAATGGAATCCTTTGGACACCCCAAAGCACTCAAACAGTTGAACACTTTTTTTCTAAATGGAAACGTTCATTAGTAGGCCGACATATCTATGACATAACATACATGGGCATACAGGGTTTGCAGGCACAAAAACATTGTACACATCCTATACCCTGTGAGCTTAACATCATTGACGTCACTGACCCTAATACGATAACCTTTGACCTTTTCAGCCAGAAGCTTCTGGTCTACACTCTGGTGAACCGCTGAGTCAAAGCTCACTGGTCATCACTTACTCATCTCTTTTTTTATCGTTTCTGTAAGATGAGGAACTGCATCTTCATAAAAAGCACTAGTAAACATTGTCACAGACCTCTTGATCTTTTGTGTTATCGAATGATCCAAAAGGCTTTGGCAGTGTAGAGAAGGCAGTCTGAAAGTCCTGAGTGTCACACAGACAACAAACAGCTATTACAAGAACGTCTATCTTTGAGTGTGTGTTTCTTTCCAAGGATCATAATTTATCACATGTTCCAATTAATCTTCACTTTCTCATATAGAGTTTGGCATCCTCCATTACAAACAACTGCCTGAGTTTGTGAGTGTTTGTGTGCACCCAGTTGTTTAAATGGGCCACACACTGTGATGATTATATTTAATGTATTTTGGGCTCACAATAAAAACCCTCCATGAAGTAGTATGGTACTGTGACGTAGACCCTGACTCACTGATACATTACTAACATAGGGTGCTTGTGTGTGTGTGTAATGGTTGATGGTTGTGTGTGTATAAAATACAGTGTTTCTCCATATTCACCCTAGACATCATTATGACTTAACTTGTTTTTTCAACACTGCTCGTGTCTCTTTTTTAGCATGCAACGTACGTTCCTTGTCTAGTAGACTAATCTAAAAGTAGTTTAATGTCCATCTCAAAGGCGATTTTTTTACAGTGTTCGGTTAGAATGAAGCCAGTGACTCGATGTGAAATTTTGGAAACAGACACTTTCTTTTGTTTGCTTTAACATGAAAATTGTAGCTCTGCAAAAATATCAGCATGAATCATCTCTCAAAATTATTAATAGAACTACACCAATACCTAGGTCCAGAATATATAATGATTAAGGCAATTAAATGGAACTGCTTGAACTATACAAAACCAGTTCATACATTGGCTCTTATATATGTACTGTATACCTCTTCAGTTGCAATAGTAATAAAAATAGACCCCCAAAAAGGTATTGATGCTGAATAAAAAACAATAACCCCCCAAAAAAACAAGACATTAAAACTAACAAAATGGAACTGAAATCATAATGACACATGATATAAACAATTATCACAATTACAAAAAAAGCATTTTGGAATCACAGTTATTTAGCTCAAAAGAAAACAGCATTTAGTGTACTGAAAACACGAAAAAAAAAATTTGATCAGAATTTGAGGGGCTGAGAATCTGAATACAGCATTGGTGTGTTTTTCGAGTAAGAAAATTATAAGTTGCAAGGTGGCAAAAAAACATTGCCCACTTAGATTTGCCACACAAAGCACAATAAGAGTTCTTACAAACATTTCTCTTAATGTGGGAGTGTGCAGGGAGAGTGTGGAGGAGGTGGACGAGGGCCGAGGATGAGGAGGGAAGGATGTGAGGAAGGATGAGGAGGATGTGAAGTAGGTGTGAGGGTGTCGGTCCCACCATCTGGCTCACTTATCCTTCAAGGCTGGAGCAGAACGGAGGTGAGCTGACTAAGGTTCTCCTTTCCTCCTCCCTCCTTTCCTCCTCCCTTCTTTCCTTCTCTTTCCTTCCTCCTCTTTACACCTTGAACCTCTTTGGCACAGCAGTGACGTTTAAAACGACAAATTCGGGGGGGAAATAAACCCTGCGTATCAATACAGGTGTGTTTGTGTCTGTAAGCACCTCTAATTCTACTGTCATTTACTAATAACACTAGCCTTGCTCTGTGTATACGAGTGTGTGTGTGTGTGTGTGTGTGTGTGAGTGGCTGTGTGTGTGTGTGTGGGAAAGAGAGGTTGGGGAAAGTAAGTTTCCGAGGTTGTGTGTTCAGCAGTCTACTTTAGCGTCGCATCATTTCGAGAGAGCGTCCCTGGCCTCCATCTCCTCGCCCTCCTCCTCCCCGCTGCCCGCCTCTCCCGTGCTCCCTGTCATCGCTGGGTAGACCACCACACAGAACTTCTGGCCCAGGTACGTCATCTTGGCTGTCGGGACAGAGGGAAGGTCGTTAGAGTTGAGGTGTCGCGGAAACAGGTTCCAGAACTTAAACCATATCGTAAGTTAGATACGATGTTGTCCGGTACAATCAGACAGTTTGGACAGTGGGTCAAGATAATAGAACACAAAGCTAAAACAATTGGTTTACAAAACCTTAACTAGAACCCTGTCAAAATCGCAACCAACTGTTGCAATGTGTCAGTAAACCCCCTGAACAGAGGATAGGAGAGGGAACCGGGGGGGAATGACGTACCAACAAACGTATTGAAGCACTGCGGCTTGTTGTCCCAGTAGACGCCCAGGAAGTAGACGGGCACTCCGGTCAGCATGATGGCCAGGCCGATGCCACAGACCACGGGCTCCGAGTACAGGGAGAAGATGAGCAGGAAGGCCCAGAACAGCAGGTAGATGACAGGCCACACCAGGCTGATCTGGAGGGGGGAGGAGAGGAGAGGTGGGAGAAGGGTGGGGAGAGGTGGGGGGAGGGAAGAGGTTAAGAGAAGTGGTGAGAGGGGAGGAGGGGAGGGGAGGGGAGGGGAGAGGGATAAAGAAAGGGTGTCAGTCTTTATAAACATCAAACTTCCACCACTAGAACAAACTGAGCGATTTAGATCTTCTACTTTGCTTCCTCTGGACAACGCTCACTTTGATTGGCCGGTGTATGTCGGGCTCCTTGATGCGCAGGACAATCTGCCCGGCAACAGTGACTCCGTAGAAGAGGTAATTGATGAAACCCACATAATTGATGAGGGTGTACATGTCACTGGTGCACAGCATCAGAAGGGTGGACAGACACTGGAGGCAGACAAGGAGAGAGAGAAAAAGAGATAGATAAATACATTTAGGATCAAACCATGTACAGTGAGATGGATACCAACACGTGGCAACGACATGAAGAAAAGAAAGAAAGAATAGCCTCCTCACAGTGAAAAGCAGAGCAGGGATGGGAGTGCAGCGTTTCACATGAATCATGGCCAGCAGACTGGGGAGGTGACCCTCTCTGGCTCCGGCAAAGAACAACCTGGCACACAGAGAGAGAGGGAGGGGTGGAGAGAGAGAGAGAGAGAGAGAGAGAGGGAGAGGGAGAGAGAGGGAGGGGTGGAGAGAGAGAGAGAGAGAGAGAGAGAGAGAGAGAGAGAGAGAGAGAGAGAGAGAGAGAGAGAGAGAGAGAGAGAGAGAGAAGTTAAGCACTCATACAGTCTAGTGCAAACTGTGTGACATACTACACACTACACGTAATACATAGCAGCACGCATAGCTCATGGTCAACAGCGTGTAGCTGGGGTAAGATGATGGGGCAGACTGACCGAGAGGAGGTGAAGAGGGAACCGTTGACCCCTCCGAAGGTAGAGAGAGCCACAGAGATGGGCATGATCCATGACATCACTCCCAGGAGCTTCTCACCAAACGTCTGGGGGGAAAGAGAGAGAGAGAGAGAGAGAGAGAGAGAGAGAGAGAGAGAGAGAGAGAGAGAGAGAGAGAAGGCTTTACTAATGACAAAAGTTGTGAAAGCAGCAAAAAACAATCCAGCAACCTTATACATTGACACGCTGTGACCACCAGAGGGAGCTGGAGTTTCTCTCCACAGCAGACACACGTTAATGACCAGCAGGGAGGGTCTGGGTGGAGTTACTCACCACGGCAACGGCATTGGAGGCCAGCAGCTCCTGGGGGCTCATGGCGGTGACGTAGGCGATGTTCGCAAAGACGTAGACGAACGTCACCAGGGGGATGGAGATGAAGATGGCACGAGGAAGGTTCCTACAGGGATGGAGGAGAGACAGATGGAGGGATGGAAGAGAGACAGTTGGAGGGATGGAGGAGAGACAGTTGGAGGGATGGAGGAGAGACAGATGGAGGAGAGACAGGTGGAGGGATGGAAGAGAGACAGTTGGAGGGATGGAGGAGAGACAGATGGAGGAGAGACAGGTGGAGGGATGGAAGAGAGACAGTTGGAGGGATGGAGGAGAGACAGATGGAGGAGAGACAGATGGAGGGATGGAGGAGAGACAGATGGAGGGATGGAGGAGAGACAGATGGAGGAGAGACAGGTGGAGGGATGGAAGAGAGACAGTTGGAGGGATGGAGGAGAGACAGATGGAGGAGAGACAGATGGAGGGAAGGAGGAGAGACAGTTGGAGGGATGGAGGAGAGACAGATGGAAGAGAGACAGTGGGAGGGATGGAGGAGAGACAGATGGAGGAGAGACAGGTGGAGGGATGGAGGAGACAGACGGAGGGATGGATAAAAGAGTTAGAACGGATATGAAAAGACATGAGTGACTCTACAAGAAATACTCTACAAGTATTTTGAGGTCCTGTTGTTCCCCAGTCCTGTAATGGGTAAGAGAGGCTGCATGCAGTGCAGTATGGGACACATCTGCATGACACGAGTGAGAGAAGATGTCCGTGGTTACTCACACATAAGGGTCCACCAGCTCCTCTGTGACGTAGTTGAGGAAGTTCCAGCCCCCGTAGGCGAAGGAACCCTGTAGGAAGGCCAGTGCTATGAGCCCCACGTCGTACTCCTGGAAGGGCTCGAAGGCGTTCTTAGGCTCCAGCCAGTGGTACTCCCCTGCAGGGGGCGGGGGGGGAGGGGGGGAAACAGGGGACAGTGAGAAGTCACGTATCTTGGACTCCACAACTTCAAGTGCTATTTGTAGTGGGTTTTAGGAGGTGTAGGGTTAGAATCAGTCTTCGGGTTAGAATCACATCAAGGGTTAAGGTTAGGGTTAGGAGTTAGAGGTATCCCGATACTGAATGGGAGTGAAAAAGTGTTCCTTTGTTGGAACAAACCTGTGTACGTGTGTGCGTGTGCTGGTTTATTAATTCCTGTTGAAAGGGTAACTACATGGGGACTGAGATTGGATTAGACTGAGTAAGCATTATTGGCTCTTGCAGTGTCTGCTCAATATCCCTCGCTTCTGTCTCCCTCCTCCCTTCCTTCTCTCCCTCCAATCTCATTATCCTACCAACATGCCCCTTTCGTTTTTTAGGTTCATCTCTCTTTCTCCCATCCATGCGCTCTCTCTATCTCTCTTTCCCCCCTTTTTTCCGTCGCCCTGCACTCCCTCTCTTCCCTTCCTCTCCCCTTCTCCCCCTCTCTTCCCTTCCTCTCCCCTTCTCCCCCTCTCTTCCCTTCCTCTCCCCTTCTCCCTCTCTCTTCCCTTTATCAGCCTGAGTGGCTGAGTTGATCATTGTGTTGCTGTACCAACAGGCAGATCCCCCTGTGTTTTCTCTGTGGATCCATCCCATAATGCGGTGGCTGGCGTCACTGCGCTCTGTGAAGCCTCTGTCACAACTGACCGTCAGTCCGGTCATCTTTACTAATCCCACAGAGGCCCGCCGCCGTGACAACCGCATTAGTGCTGGGATCTCAACCAGGGGCCTGTGAACCCCACAACCTCCACTCTGGGAGCTGACGGGGAGACCCCCCCCCCCCCCCCCCCCCCCCCCGGCGACTGGACCCACTGACCCACCCTGTGTGTAGGATCAGAGTGGTCTATGGCTCTCAGAGATGGTGGCATGCTGATGGTTAGAGACACGCACCCACACACACATACTTGCCCACAAACACAAACTTGCCCCCCCCCACACACACACACACACACACACATACTTGTCCCCCCCCCCCCACACACACACACTTGCCCACACACACACACAGATGGGGCTTACCCTTGCAGATCTGCACGATGCCCATGATGATGATGAGGGCCAGGGCCAGCAGTTTGCCGGCGGTGAAGATGTCCTGAACACGCGTGGCCCATCTCACACTGGAGCAGTTCACCCACGTCAACAGCACTGGAGAAGAGAGAGAGAGAGAGGGGGGGGGGAGGAGGAGACTTAGCTATCATTTAATATATACCCTTTCAAACAGAAGCAATAGCATGATGAGAGATTTACGCCGACAGAAAGACGATGTTCCGATATTCTAATTCTTACATCTACAGATGTTTTCAGTTCCTGCCTACACAGAAGATTTCAGTTCCTATGGGAAGAGAGTAGCTTGTATCTCCCACTACAAGGAACTACTTTCTACAAAATGGCGGAGCACAGCTTAGGGTAAATATATCATATCGATCCTGGAGCTCAGAGACCTTTGCTTCGGCCTCTCAGGCCATTTATTGTCATTGTGAACTTTGACCCCAACCATACTTCCTCAGACTCGGACTGTCTCTGAGATAGATGACACCTTTGCAAACAGCTAAGACGTCGAATATACTCTCCTTTCACACCTTTCATAAATATACGCAATTCTGAAGTTTATCTTGATTATTAGGAAGTATATTTTAGGGCTGGAACCTGGTGATAACCGTGCACTATCTGTAAGTGCAGCAACCAGTCAGTGTGTTCTTTTCAGCTCTTCTCTCCTACATTCTCTCAGGCTAAGATAGTGAAGATAGCGGGGAGATAGGGCCTCCGTATCTAGGTTCACTAGTCCAGCAGTTTTTTTAGGCTTACTGGTGTCTACCAGACTGCATCCGGGAATGTTACACACACCACCCACATCCATAGGAACAACATGTTTTTCAGTTATACAACACCTCTGGCTGGGATGACAAAGATCTAAGACATGCTGCCCAGCCATAAACACACCCACGCTCGTACACACACACACACACACACACACACACACGTACGCACACACACACACACTGTAGTGGTGTGTGTGGGTGTCTGTGACGGATCTTGAAGGATCACTGACATGCAGGCAGGCTCAACAGACCCATGAATGTGCTTCAAGGTGGGACGATGTCGACAATCTTTGTTTTACACACGGACAACATTTTTAACTGACTGTAAATTAAGGTGGACTGCATCAAAAACAGCATCAACGAGTGGACATACAAGTTAAAAAATATAATTATTTGTCTCAATCCGGTCTGAACTCTAGACAGGGTTGGAAAGTCTTATTGGGTAGTAATATCATGACCCACATAAACACACAAACACCTGGAACTGTGCTCCTTCTCAGAACTTCCTCAGCTGTTTGTAAACCGAGTAAACAGAGGGACAAGCTGAGGGATTCCCCGACAGCTTAACAACATGGTGTGCACACACACAGACACACGCACACACGCACACACAAGCACACACACAAGCACACACACAAGCACACACACAAGCACACACACAAAAGCACACGCACAAGCACACACACGCACACACAAAAGCACATGCACAAGCACGCAAGCACACATTTCCTCTCTGCAGTTGTGGGAGTAGCTATACTGCACTTGTTTTTTTTTTTCTGCACACTCTGCAAAAAAAGGTTCCTGTGCTGGTGACTAACGTCAGTCTTGCACACGGGGAAAGAGAGCGGTCCAGATCTATCTATGGCTGGGGGTTCTAGGGATTGGGTTCTAAGTATTCGGCGTGGTGGGATACTAAACTTGATTGATGACGATAACCACCAGCAGAACAAACTGTGCTCGTGGGTTTAGAACACTGGAGAAAGAACAGGTAACACCAGACAAAGTGAGGGAAGATAGGGAGAGAAAGAGAGAGAGAGTGTGAGGGGCGTTGGTGGGGTACGAGGGCTGCATTAGTAACCCCTTGTAACCTCTCACCCAGTTTCCCAACTGTCTGAGCAACAACACGAAATTCGGAAGATACAAAAAAGAAAAAGATGTACATAACAGAAAAGCTGCTTGACAACATCTGTCCAATTTACTTCAGGGGAAACGAAATCATGCAGAGGCCTTGGCCAATCAGGTTGCTGTGTTCTCGTACATGTTGGAACGCTTGAAAAACACTGCTGAGTCAGCCAATGGAAATGATTGTGGGCCAGACCCAGTCTCCGCTTTCACAAGGACCTTTTCACCATGCCAGACGAAGGCTCAAGTAAAAGACAGGGACACAGGGGGGGAAAACTGGTAAATCTAGGTCAAGACCACTCTGATTACAAACAAAAACAATCGGTTGCCAGATATTCAGGGGGTGGCTTGTCCTTTCAGAACACCAGGTCCCAGGAGAGAAGGTGTCTCTGCTGTCTGCACTGTGTGTCCTCCAGGGCCACCGTCCGTCTTTAAGGCTGAACAACAACATGTCACCAGATAGCCACAGGTGCATTCCTCTACGGGTCACCAAGGGCTGTGTCTCACTTCAGAACCGTTTTCTTGGAAACATACTCAACTTAAATCTCCTTTATAGACATACTAATTAAATGACTTTGTTTGGAAAAACAAATATCCTTTTCACTTTCAATACGGTTCTACCGGGTTTATTAAAGAAAATACATAATATTATGGACTGATATTACTGCATGTCTTCCTGAGGCTTGTTATGAACTTGTTTGACACGCACGCACACACACACACCTCCTGGTCTCTCCCGCTATGTCTGTGGCCTGTCTGTGGTATTTGGACAGTGTGTGTGAGGTACCCAGATCTACTACTGTCAGATGGGTGATAACTCATCTATCCATTTGTTCCAACACGCTCCTGGACTTCCTCCACTCTCTTTACTGTCGGTTATCCTCTATGGTCTGAGCATTGGGCTAAGTCACACAAAGGCACGAAGGAGTGTGAAGTACAAAGTAAAGAAAGTGGCAGAGAAAGAGAGAGCGTCAGAAAAAGAAAACAAAGAGTGAAGGAGACGAAGAAAGGAAGAGTGTGAGGGAGGTGGAGCGAGAGAGAGAGAGAGAGAGAGAGAAAGAAAGAGAGAGAGAGAGGGAAAGAAAAAAAGAAAGAGGGAGAGAAAGTAAGAAAGATACTGTAGACTGGTACCATCAAACACAAGCTGGAAAGCAAATGTAACTTGTTTACCTTCCTCCCTACCGCCAGCAACATGGAATAAAACGGGATCAATCTATCACTCCAGCATCCCCCGGATCTCTCCCTCCTCCTCCTCTGCCATGTCCCCAACTTGCCCTCACCTCCCTTCATCCCTCTCTTTCTCACATTCCTCTGTGACTTAACCTGTGGTGAGAAAGTTCAGAGTGTTGCCAGAGCACAACAGGCTGGGCTAAACAACCCAAGGCGGACTCCTTTCCCTCAGCAGTAGGGAGATCACGGGTCACCTCAGCCAAGATGGTGGTCAAATCAAATCCTCTTTGTAACCATCTCCCAGTGACGTATTGGGAATCTAACCCACAACCATCACAAGACCTGACAAGCGATCCACAAGGTCCCAACTTATCAACTACATCAACGTAATCATGTGTTGGGTTAATAAATAAATAAAAAATTCAAAGTGATAGGGATTTGAACCGGAGACATCTTGATCTCTAGTTCAATGCTCTAACACTGAGATACAGGTAAGGAATCTAGAGGGACTTCTAGTCAAATTCCAGAGCTTTAAAGTTGAGGTATACATAGTTCTGGAACATGAACTGGTACAGAACAGTCTCCTGTCCTTCTGAAACCTCTCCAAGATCACTGGATAGAAGCGTATCTTAAATTAGCTAAGTGTAGGGCGTGTGGATGGAGGCGGGGCGTGGAGACTCACGCAGGCAGACGGCGGCCAGCAGGCGCAGGCCGCTCTCCGGGGGGAAACAGGTGGGGAAGAGGGGCTGCAGGACGTAGTTGGAGAAGGTGAGGGCGATGACCGCCTGGTTGGTGGGGTAGATCACCAGCACGGCGATCCACAGACGTAGGAAGCTGGAAGGGGGGAGGGATGGAGAGGGGGAGGGAGAGAGGGAGGGAGAAAGGGAGGGATTAGCACACAATCCCATGTACACACACTGATTCATGTAGTTAAATCCTATGGGGTTCTGTCCACTCATGTTATGCTGATTTTCATGGGGGTTTGTTGATTCATATACTCTAGAGTTGATTGCTATTGGGGTCAGATGATTCATCCAGAGTTGATTCCTATGGGAGTCAGTTTATTCATCGAACCGATTCTCGTGTGAGTTTGTGGATTCACAGGGTTGATTCCTATGGCTGTCAGTTGATTCATACAGATTTGATTCCTAGTAAGGTCAGTTTAGGGCTTCATCTGACTGCATAAGAAGAGCCCATGAGCGACGGTGCATGCTTTGGCCACACATTCTACACAACCTTATGAACTGCTCGGTACACTTCGCTGCCCTTGCCTTGTTAACCCAGCTGTCCCTCACGAGAATGTGTGTGTGTGGTGTGTTTTGGGGGAGGGATCCGTGTGTGTGTATGTGTGTATTTAGGAAGTGCTAACACTGTAAGAATAAATAAAGTCTAGAAGCTGAGGCCCCTCATAACACATAACTGTATTTGCCAACAGTGATCGCTGTTGGAATGCTAATTCGGTTTGAAGCTTGAAGCCTAAGAGTGTGTTGATTAAGATTGACACACTCACAAAACACAGTATACTGTACATACAGTAGTTCCCACGGCACACATACAAAAATCCCATGCATAGATGTATACACGAGACACACACCTAAACACACAGCACAAAGCACAAGGCAATGAAAACAAACGTTTCTAGAACGTTGTTTATTATCCAAGACCAAGGGTACCATGAAAATGTTCGACCCCCAAAACATCAAGCTAAGCCAAACAACAAAGCCTTCTGGGTAAAAGCTCGGCCTGTGGACTTTCCCATTGAAGTTTCATTGATAGCTACAAAGGCAGTCAGAGACGATTGTTTCAGGTGTTTAGGCTAGTGGAATTCCGCTCCCAAAATATCACCACGGTGATAAAAATGCATCCTTGCGGCCGATACAAAACAACAAGCTAATCTGTGTTTGTCGTCAAAAGGACATCTACAGTAACTGAGTACCAGTGGGGGGTCGGGGGTATTCTTGGAAAAGACAGTAGCCTTCTGAGTATGTCCATACAACTTCAGCACTTGAAAGGATTCAAATTCGTCTTGTGCTCTGTGGGAATGCCAGGTCTTTGTGGTCGGGGGGGTGTGTTGCCAGGTCTTTGTGGTAGGGGGGGTGTGTTGCCAGGTCTTTGTGGTCGGGGGGGTGTGTTCACCGTCAGGCTGACGCCGGATTAACCGGGCCCACGGTACTTCCCTCCAGCCAAGTCTTTTCAGAACACTCATTTAACCCTTTCCGAATACAATTGTATATATTTAGGGCCTTTCTTCAGATGATTATTACTGTCATTATCAGATTTATTGATAGGACAGTTGGAGAAAGACAGGAAGGCAGGGAGGAAGAGATGGGGTGAAGAGGACAGGAAATGACCTCAGTCAGAATTGAACCCCCCAGGGCCCTACTTTAGGCATTAGCCTTAACGGCACACACTCTTACCCAGTGAGATACCGGGAGCGCCCCTTTCCGAATATCATTCGACCCAGGTCGGCCAGTCCACCAACCCCTCCGACCTCCCCCTTCCACTCACCCTGCCAGGCCTCCGAAGATGTCCTTGACGTAGGAGTAGTCTCCCCCAGACTTGGGGATGGTGACGCCCAGCTCTGCGTAGCACAGCGCGCCGATGGCAGTGATGATGCCCGTGACGATCCACACGATAAGAGCCAGGCCCACGGAGCTGGCGTTCTCCATCACGCCCTTGGGGCTGACGAAGATGCCAGAACCAATGATGTTCCCTAGGGAGAGAGAGGGGGGAAGGTTATTGGTGGTACACAGGCATTGCATCAAACCAATAGAAGGAGGAGGGAATGGGGATGGTTATTGGTGTGACACCTGTATTCAAATATATATATTGTGGAATATATATTGGAGTGTAGAATTCGAATGTCTTAAAGTGGTAGAGGGGATGATTACGTTTTGGGCGGGAATCCACTGACATGGAGTAGATGTTAGACAGAGCATGAGAAAGAAGGAGAGAAAAAAGGAGAGGAAGAGAGAGGGAGTGGATGAAAGAGAAAAAGACAAAAGAAGAGAGAGAGAATGTCGTTGCTGAATTGATGAGACACCAGGCCAGCAGACAGAGTGGAAGCACAATGTGCTTACTTAGCACCGTGCATGAGGAGAGAGAGAGGAAGAGAGACATGTAGAGGGAGACAGAGAGAGAGAGAGAGAGAGAGAGAGAGAGAGGAAGAGAGAGAGAGGAAGAGAAAGAGAGAGAGAGAGAGAGCGAGAGAGAGAGAGGGAGAGAGGAATAGAAACAGGGAGGGAAAGGGTGAAATTGTGCAGAGAGGGAAGGGAGGGGCAGAGGGGTAAAAGAGGGGGCTGCATCTAATGCCCTGACAGTTTTTGTAAGCATCAAACTCTCAGCCAGTTTAAAGAGGAGCCAGTTTAGAGGAAGAAAGAAAGAGGAAGAAAGAGAGAGAGAGAGAGAGAGAGAGGAGAGAGAGAGAGAGAGAGAGAGAGAGAGAGAGAGAGAGAGAGAGAGAGAGAGAGAGAGAGAGAGAGAGAGAGAGAGAGAGAGAGAAAGCAGCTCCTGAGCAGGTTGGACATGAAAGAGGCTGTGCTGTTCAAGGTCCAGTTCACATGACAGGTTCACTTGTGCCCACCAAAGACCTGACAAGGCCAGGGTCAGGGGTCACAAGTCCACCAATTAGGCGGAGCTGACTAATCAGGCATAAACTGAACGTGAACCCAACAACCAATGAGGTGACACGGTCAAAGGTTGCAGGCTGTTAGGAGCTCTCTCCTGATTCGCTGTGAGGTATTTAGCTCTACAGTGCAAGAGTCAAAGGTATTGATAACTGTGCACTTGTCAGGTCATTCAGTTTGGGTGGGGTTTTAGTGTGTGTGTGTGAGTGTGTGCGTGTGTGTGTACCTACAGTATGTGTGTGTGACACCTTATCTTACTATATAAAAATACACCCTTCTTCTCTTGCAAATTCATTAACCACAATTAACTATGTGCATGGCTAACTTCGCAAAAAAAAGAACTGAAGCCCAACAAGCCTGGGTTTTTCTTCTTCTTCTTTCGAGACATACATCTCTTGTTCCATCTCTGGAACAAAATGTGCAAATGTGTCCATCTGTTCAATCCCATCGGTCACCACATGCCTGAAACTAGCGATTCAGCCCCTCAGACACACACACACACACACCTTAACACCCGTAACACGTTCCATGTGTGCAGATGTTCAGGTTTGCGGTTCAGTGGGGCAGTTTTGGTGGGCTTGTCTATGTACGTGTGTGGGTGAAAGGTAAATGTGAGATAAATCCCAACCAAGGACAGACTGTGTGTGAGAGAGAAAGAGAGTTTCAGCAGAGAGAGAGAGAGAGAGAGAGAGAGGAAGAGACAGAGAAAAGAAGGGAGAAAGAATGCCACTTGGACAGTAATGAGACTACATTTTCAAACGCTGAACAAAATGTTACTTATGAATAGTGCTGTACACAGGAACTAGTTAAGACTGGTTGGGTTTGTTATGAAGCACAATTATACTTTTTGTGGGAGGGAGGCACCTGCATTGTGTGTGTGTGTGTGTGTGTGCGTGTGTGTAAGAGTGGTGCTGATCACAAAGAAACATACAGGTTTCCTCTTCACCCTGTCACCCTATTTCCCCTTCCAGACAGGACAGGACACACACACACACTCACTCAGCCCTGGGCCTTCCCTGTCCTTTATGGACCCAACCCTGGGCCTTCACCCAGCCACGCCCCTCTCACCTCCCTCTTCCTTGTTCCAATGGATCAAGTACAAAGCAACAACACCGCTGCGGAACGTCAAGAGCCCAGAACAAAAAAAAAGTCCAATGAATCTCCTTCTAAGCTATGATCTCTGGATTCCTCCAACGCAGGTGGTGAAAACACGCACAGTCACACGTGCTCATATTTTACTGTAGTAAAAACATCAACATTTTTGCAGCTGCATTGAGACGTTTTTTTGCTGTATTAATTCGGTCAGAGTGAGAGATTAGTGCTTTCACTTCCTGTGTCCAGAGCCTTAAACTTAGACCCTCCCAGCTGAGACAACCTGCAGCCTGGCTGGAGTCCAGCCTTCAGCATTTCTCTCTCTCTCCCTCTCCCTCACACACACACTCTCTCTCTCTCTCTCTCTCTCTCTCTCTCTCCCTCACACACACACACACACACATATATACACACACCACACAACTCTAATAGGATGCACAGATAGAAAAGGGGGCGAACGGGGAAAATGTGTTTGTGTGTGTGTGTGTTGTGTGCCGGTGTGTGTGTGTGTGTGTGAGTCCTCCGTTGCAATCCCATTCCCTGTAGCCTGTCTGACTGAGTGAGGTGGTGACTCTGAGCCTAACTGATTGCATCGCTCTGATGAGCCCAGCAAACTCCTTTTCTCTTTCATCGCCATCCAAAACACGTCAGATCAAACGTGGAAACGCCAAAATGGCTGCCAGCGACACGCAGCCAGACCTGCAAATCATTCCCCGCTTAGGGCCCAATAGGGAAGGTCATTAACAGCATGCATTAGGGAAAACTCTGACGGATTGGTCGGGCCTGGTCAGGACACGCCAGTGGTCTATGGAAGGACCAGTGCCATTTCCACAGTCTCACAGGGAATTAGGAATGGGATCATCCCAACCCTCCTTCCTGACAGGGCACAGACACAGGTCACAGCTTACACAGCACAGCTTATGAAACAGTATTATCCAAGGTAAGGGGGGGGGGGGGTTCCTCGAAACAGCCAAAAGTTGATTCCGGTTGTGCTTGTAATTGGGGGAGGGATGGAGGGATGGAGGGGAGAGGGGTGGAGGGATGGAGGGGAGAGGGGTGGAGGGATGGAGGGATGGAGGGGAGAGAGGAGGGTGGAGAAATGACATCTGATTGTACCGAGTGCACGAGTGCACAAACCAACTAGTTCAGAGAAACTCACTGGAGCGTGCTCAGAACTCAGAGGTCTGGGAAAAAGAAGACAGCGTTCGTCAGATAAAGGCCCACCTCTCACCCTGGTCGCTCTCTCTCTCACTCCTGTACGGTATCTCCTACTCTCACTCTCCCCCCCTCTCTCTCTCTCTCTCTCTCTCTCTCTCTACCTGTCTGTTTCATGTGAGGTGAAAATTTGATTAGGTGTGTTGTGTGAATGAATGACTTTGCCAAGGACACTGACTGTGATCTGGAGGCCACAGTTTGGAGACAAGCACTGGACTCTGGATCGCTGTAAAACTACTGAAAGACCTTCATGCTTTCAAACCTCCGTATGGATAGTTAGTTGACAGGAAAAAAAATGATGTTAGGAAAGCGTCTGCTTGGATACAATGCTAACCTGTTTTTTTGCGCTCACTGTTGAGCCTCACCGAATGGAGATTAAAGGGTGCCGTTTCAGAGTCTCGTGCATCACTTCCTGTGAACCCTCTCCTCTCTCTCTCTTTCTCACAACATCTAGTCCCTGGGGAGCACTTTCCTTTCCTTTTTCTGGTCCGTTACCATGGAAACGTGTGCGTGAGTGAGTCATCATCACCATCTCAAGGTCGAGACCACCGGCCAGGCTGTGACTTACCTGGACCCAACAAATCCTCTCTCTCTCTCTCTCTCTCTCTCTATCTCCCTCCCTGTCTATCTCTATCTCTCTCTCTCTCTCTCTCTAAACATATCAATTAGAGCTCAACAGATCCAAAGATGGTATGGATTTAGAATCCGATACAATAATAACCCCTGTGTTGACTATGGATGTTGAAATTATGGGTTTTTCAGGTCTGCACCGATTGATCCTGGTTTCATTTCCCACACATTTGTGGGATATATGTTTTAATTTCACAGAATCCTCCAATATTTACATGCATTTAACTGCCAGGGACTGTGTGCTTTAAGGGGAACTAACGGCAGACAATAAAAGTGAGGCGATGATAATAAAAGTGTGATGCCAGTCTGGGTCATGTATAGGCAATCCTTCAGCAGGGCGGAACTGCATGAGGATGATCGAAAGGGTTGAATTATTAACAACTGTACCACGAGGTTTGTAAAGAAAGCCTAACCCTGAGAAAGTAGAACTGTTCTGGCACAGGCAGTGAATGACTAAATAACAAGTGCTTCATTATTTATCCTCTAGGAAGGTAATCTGTTCAGCTACCTGTGAGTGTGTTTTTGTGAGTTCACTCACAGTCTGCACCACAGATGTACTTTAAACAACGTTGCCTCTGTATTGTTTCCAAAAGCTCTAAGCAGAGCGGTTATCTGTTCAGTAGACTAGGTTGCATGCAAGCAGGTGACTTTAAAAAAACACCAAGCAAGCACGCACGCACGCAGACGCATGCACACAGACATACATATTCCAGACCCCCAATAAGATTTGAATTTTGGGTTTCCAGTATCAAAGTGACAGTGTCTCAACATAAGGATCACTAAGGTACACTCACCAACTATAATTCCGCAGGCACTCACGAGGCCAATCTCTTTCTTTAACGCCACTCCACCGCCACCGGCGTCTTTCTCGGAGCCGGCGGCAGCATCTCCTCCGGAGGCGACGCTCCCACGCTGCCTGGGACCGTCCGTCATCTTGATGCTGGTAGGTGGGTGGCTCAGCCCTCGCTGTGGTACTTGATTCTGCGGCCGTTCCTGGTTGGACAGCGCGTGAGAGGCTGCTGAACTGTGTGGCTCAACGTGCTCTTATGGTATGACAGCACACTCACACAGGCGTGATGACACAGCGAGATGACTGCTGTGTGATAAAGTTGTTGCAATGAAGAAGCAACAGTGTATACCGATAGCTTCTGTTTGCTGATTGACAGGTAGGGGAATTATAAATATAAACTGAAGGCAAATGCAACACTCTCCTTTTGAAATGCCTTGACAACTCACGGAGTCACGGGCATGCCTATCGTCAAAATAGTGCTGTTGACAGTTTGTCAATTTGTGCTGTACTTTACTGTAAAAGAATGTGGTAATCTGACATCTAAACAATATATTTTTTCCCACACAAGCACAATAATAAAAAGACCTTAATGCTAACTTATCTGTATCGTGTAGTTTTAGTTCCTTTAAAGCTGCTTGATCAACAAAAGTGCTAGTGAAAGGCGTTGATGTCTTTATGTGTGCGTCTCTAACAATTGATCCTGCAGGGGTAGGTAGCCCAACAGCTAAAGTAACCTAATAAAACAGTAACAGGAAGGGAATAGAGTAGTCCATTTAGTGAACAAGAATCGCGTATTCCAGTGACATTCTGTAAAACATTAAAAGTTTGAGGTCTTCGTGTGACAGCAAACGAATAAAATCGCTTTACTGCTTCCTAGTTCCAGGTGCAAGCTCGAGACAGAAGAGCATCCTTCACGAGACTATTTTCGAAAGTCTTCAACCTCTGAAACAACAGCGCGTGTTCGGCAGTTACAGCTGCGCCTCGTCCGTACAGCTTCGTTTTGATTCAGAAAAGGAGATGTATTGAAGTAAATATACGTATACCCCTTCATATGAATACAGTAGCACCTCCCCTTTATTCTGACCCCCCCCCCCTCCATGCTCTCAACTGAGACTTGTTTCTTCTCCTAACTTAAACTAACCCTCCCCTAACCCTACCTTTTTGAGAGCACTACTGTCAGATGTTGTTACCCCCACCACCAACACAAACACACACAAACACAGACAAACACACACATCCCTACTTAATTCCCATCTTAGTATTAAACAACATGAATCTGACTGTCGTGGGTCTGGGGACAAAGTGCATTTCACTAAGGTAGATACTTGCAAAAAAAGATATTAGGGGACAAGATTTACACTTTGTCACAATGAAAACAAACAAGCCTCTCAGTGAGACGGAGGGCAGTCTGTGAGTGCATTAAGCTGCTCAGTCAGACAACCTGGAAATCCACAGCTCGTGTTTGCCCGGGGCGCTAGGACTGGCACTGTCTGCCAGTGTCAGGTCTGAACATGATTCATACTGGGAGAAGTGAGGCGTAGAACTGAGGAAACGTACAGCCAACCCTCCTCTGTCAATAGAGGAGGGTTGTTGAAAATACACGCGCACTCACTTTGTACTCGATACTTTTAAAGAAGCTACGGCAGAGACGTGAAGGTGACGGCAGAGACGTGAAGGTATATTTGGTAGAAGACACTGTGGAACTACAAATCATGTCACCTGCGAGGTAAAAAATAACCTTACAAAAAAACCAGGCTTCCTGTCTATATCATCTCAGTGGAAAACATCTGAATTCTACCGAGGAACCCCCCCCACCCACCCCCCCCACCCCATCGCCCCCCACCCCCAACCTCTTCAATCCGCCTTCTCACACAACAGCACACATGGGACCAAAGCACACATTGCATAACCTGGACACACACAGTGTCTGAAAATAGACACATTTTCCCCCTCAGTGGCCCTAGTGCAGTGCTGAGTGGATGGGCGACCGGCGGTCTGATTGTCCTCACCTCTGCCACACATTGAACATCGACCGTGTCCATGTGCCCCCTGAGTGCCTTAAGCAGTGACCCACACTGGTCCTCTTTCTCGGTTCTGACCCGACGCATGCTCGGGGCATGCCCAGGGAAACAGGTCAGTAGGGCAGAGCAGGGAAGTCGGCCATGTTGGAAAAATGACGGATACTGCTATGCCCTCAGTAGTCTTAGCTAGATCTGCTGACACTCGTTGAGTCTTGTAGAAATCAGACCGTTTCACTGTCATTAAACAGTTGTGTCACTTTGTCACAATGTAGGACGTTGTGTAAGAGATTCCTGTATTAGCTACAACACTGGAAGCACATTTCTTGTCAGTGAAACCTGTTGATCAGTCTGCAATTTCATTGTCCCCAAAGAAAAACAATGCATGTTTTTAAGCAACAATATCTTGTGAAAATACTTAATTGGTAACATTTGACCAGTTGATTGATTGTGTCAGTGAAACATAGGCTTCCAGATCACTTTGTGAAGTGCTTGGAGATACTTCACATTCTCTTTGGGAGATTGTTTTGAGACCAAAGAGAAATGGGATTGATTAATGGATTGGCCTGTCCTCCATGATTACATCCTGCTGGAGTAGCTGCGTTTTGTCTATCTGTGTGAGTCAGAGGACTTTGATATCTGGACGGGTCTGATGGTCCCGGAAGCAAAAGGAAAAAAGCTTTTTTCGCTGTCGTCAATTCACAGGTCTGCGTGTGTGTTCTCGTGCTAATCTCATCTGTACTTGTGATCAGCATTCATAGACCTTATCATTACAAAGACCTACAGTCCTCTATAACGTCACGTAAACTATTTGAGAGCTTTGAGAAACTGTCTCTTCACTATCTCTACAGTGTGTGTACCACGAAGGTCATTTAGGTCTGTAGAAAGCTCTGAGAGGCCCCTTATTTCCCAAAGGCTCACTTAAGGTTAGTAAGGTAGAGGCTTAACTGAGTACATGGTTTTAGTATGAGCAGTGACCTGGGATCTGTGTGTCTGTGTGTGTCTGTGTGAGTGTGTGTGATTGTGTGTTTGTGTCGGTGTGTGTATGTTTGAGTGTGTGTAAGAACTGACGGTGCATGTTAACAGCTTTCCGTTGCCAGAGAGGGTGAAAGGGGTTTGGAAGAGTGACGGTACAGAGGGAGAAAGGGGGGTTAGAGAGAGGGATCGAGGGAGGGATAGAGAGATGGGACTATGGGCGTTATGAGTGTGATTCTGAGTATCACTGAGGTTGTAATAAGCTCTCTGTGTCCCAAAAAAACCCTGGATGAAAGGCTAAACAAAAGAAACCAGACGAGAGGAATTAGTAGTGTGCAAATTAGGCCACAAAGGAAAGGGAAAGTGGGCAGTGAAAGTGGGGGAGACTGGTCTTCCCTGACTCAGCAAACCTGGGCCTTCATCACGCTGGTGAAACACTGCCTTTGCACTGCTCAAGCATTCTACTGTACCTCCACCAGCCGAAGGAAAACACTCATCCATGCACGTACAAACACGCACACACACACACACAGCCCCTCCACCAAGGCCAGAAGCGATACTCTGAAGCATCCACACACACACAGTGGTGTGTGTGCAGTGTGACAGAACGAACATAGGTGACAGGCCGACAGATTCCTCAGATAGAGGGTTTACAGAGTAACCCAGCTGTTTCAGTCCATTTGCTGCCCAGCGGATGCAAAATGAGGACAATAACATGAAAACACACAGGCCACAGTGCCAGCTGGACCAGAATGCTTTGCTCACTTCTTCTGTACCGGCCACACGAAGGTGATTCTGATCAGGTCAAAGAGTTTACTGTGAGCTCATCACCCTGGTGAATCTAGACTGATGATCTAATCAGAAAGGAGGGCGATTTCTGCCTCTGTCTATTGGCAGCTGGGGAGGCAGGGAAGGTATAGGGGCACAGTAACTGGCTAGTTAGTAGGCTATAGGGGGTTGGGGGGCTAGGGGGCCAGGGGCCCTGGGGGGCTGGGGGGTTGGTGAAAGGTAGTATTATGGGGAGTGGAGGAGGTCGTTTTGGTAAGGGGTACAGTTATGTAACAGCCATAAAACATCCCAGCAGACGTCTTTAAAGACGACTCTGAAGCAGCCGTGACTGTTCTGCTCTGTCTGTACAGGAGTCCAAAAGTTGTCAATTCATTAGACAGCTGCAGGTTAACTTGGCCATTAATTGGTTTGGATATGAATTCAATGTGGGGAAATTGGCAATATAGTTGTTTAGGAGAATCCTGTATTTGCCTTCTGATAGGCTGTCATGTGTACAGAGCAGAATCCTTCTGGACATGTGCCATGATTTACAACCAGGGGTGTATAAATACGTTGAAGGCGAAACACAAGACCGCTGGACTCTCTGGTTGAGGGGCAGATGGGAGACAGGAATGGAAGGGAGGGAAGGAAGGCAGGATTGACAGGGAGAAAGAGAGAGACAGGTGAGAGCAATAAAGAAGAGAGAAGGATGAGTGATAGGAGAGGAAGTACATGACCCCTGTGAGAAAGAGAAGAATGTGTAAGAAGAGAGAGAGAGAGGGAAAGAGGGGAGTAATAAGTAAGGAACAGGAAAAGGAGGGAAGTGGTTCCTGGAGAAGTGGGCGTGGGCGTACGCGTGGGGTCTGGAAATGGTAATTTGATTCTTTTGTTTACCATGCTGCCTCGAACACATGCACCGTTCCAGGAACAATATGTTCAGGAACCAGGAACTCTTCCCAAACAAACTTCACATATGAAATCTATCTAACTGTTTGTGTGGGTGTGTGTTTCGGAGTGAGTGTTTTGTGTATGTGAGTGCTCTTTCACGGACCTCAATTCATCTCAGTCATTATGTTTTTCCTCCCTGTATCTGCATATAAGGTTTGAAAGTGTCAGTCTATTTGTGTGTGTGCATGTATTTGTATTTGTATGAGAGTAGTGGATGTTTGTGAAAACCATGAATAGTGGACATCCGAGGGTCTGGGCTCCAAGGGTGCATAACCACATGTGTGGAGATTACTGTAGATGTTCCATATATTACATTTACATTACATTTAGTCATTTAGCAGACGCTCTTATCCAGAGGGACTTACAGTAAGTACAGGGACATTCCCCCGAGGCAAGTAGGGTGAAGTGCCTTGCCCAAGGACAAAACATCATTTGGCACGGCAATTGAACCGGCAACCTTCTGATTAATAGCCCAATTCCCTAACCGCTAAGCCATCTGACCATACATTACAAGTTCAGACTGAAAACACGGCCTCACCTCAGGAGAGTTTAAATTAGAGCCACATGCTGTTCCTGTGTGTGTGCTTATGTGTATGTCTCTCTGAAATCAATATGCCCCTCTCTTCTTGGTAAGCCGTGGTTGAAGAGACTGTTTTCATGTCAGTCTGGCAGAATCCAGTTCAGCCTGGAGTCGGGGGCGCTTTCGCACCTTTCTCTCCCTATCTCTCCTTCGCACCACTCTCTCCCCCCCCCACACTCTCTCTCTCTCACCCTCACTAAATCGGTCTTTCGTGTCTGTCTCTTAAAGCTGGGGTAGGCAACTTTGGAGAAGCCGGCAAGAGTCCATGAGAGGGAGCGTTTGGGAGAGCAGCCTCGTTGCCATACACACAGACACACATACGTTGGCTGCATAGTTCAGGAAAATAACCAGATCCTCCCAAAACAAACCAAACCAGTTCATTACCGGTGAAGAAAAATACAGCAACCATGGTGTCACTTGCATGAGGATTTGTACAACCAACAAACTGTCAAAGTTCTGTGAATAAGAAAGGCAGAGAAACAGACTCAACTGAATCGTTTATTCATATGTGAAAGACAGTGTATAGGATATGTGGGAGTTAATATGTGTGTCGGTGTGTGGATTTATGTGTGTGTGTGTGTATATCTGCATGTCACTGACTTGCTAAACGTAGGGTGTGTGAATATTTTGATGTCTCGGAATGACATTGGCATGAATTCTCGAGCAAAATGTGTACGTGTGTGTGTGCGAGTGTGTACGTGTGTGTAGCATATATGTCATTTCTATGAGGAATTTTACACTATTCATCTGTGTGGACGGTTCCCACGAAGCTCTATGAATGTATATGTGTGTGTGTGTGTGTGTATTGTGTGTGTGTGTGTCTGTGTGTGCATATTCATACATTTCACAGAGGTTCAAAAACAGTAAATCTGTCTTGGACTCTACTTTCCACTCCAGGTCAATACAGTACATATGTGTGCTTACAGTAGATCTAGTACTTTATGACTCATCAATTATGAGGCTACAACCTGACTGACGTCGTCTTGCGTTCGGCTTCCACATCCTATGAAATATGCATGTACACTTCCCCAGTAACATACATGTGACTGCAGACGGGGCCCTCCTCTATAAATACACACCTCTGCACACGGCTCACGCACAGCCCTCCATGGACCGCAGACTCAGCAGACTCAGCAGAATCAGCAGAGACAGCAGAGACAGCGTTCCGCACACACGTTCGTCCCGGAGAAGAAGGGTCATGTGTGATTGACCATTTCCTTATCTATCCTCAAGCTTCAACTCGCTGCATGTTGCCTGTCATCACTAAAGTACAATGGTGCAACTGATAAGGCACATGGTTAGAGTGTGTGTGTGTGTGTGTGCGGCGGGGGCTGCGGCGGAGGGGAGGGGGGGGGGGTCCTCACACAGCCTAGTTTTACTTCCTGTACTGGAAGGACACACACAGAAACACACACACACAGACCTGCACTGCTGACACCGATACATTCAGTGATCAAGCAAGTTTCACTTCCAACCACAATAATAAAAAAAAAAGGAAAATTAAATTCAACAAATCAAACCTGTTATTGAATTGAACTATGACTGTCCCTTGATGTTTCGTGATTACTATACCGCCATCTAGTGGTAGTCAAAGTATAATGACAATGAATACAAAAACTAATCGGGACGACACTACCACTACTGTCTTGCCGGTAGATGGCAATATAATACCATCTGAATTAAAGCGACAGTAAGCGCTTGGATCGAGCTCATAGTTAAGTCAGTCTTTAACTGACATTTCAAAATTAACTAGTTGTTCATTACTCGGTATAATAATTTAAGATTGGGCGAGGTTACTAAATGTAACGTCTTTCGCCTGTGTGTGTTCCAACAGGCGCCATTAAAAGACGCCTTGAATGTCCTTAACACTCCTCTCATTAAACAGTTAAAGAGAAAGCTCTTAATTATCTCATGAAGTCTCTGGCACGTGTTATTTGTGGTGTTCGTTTAGTTGAAGATGAACAAGTTTAATGGAAATACATGGGGTTCTGTTGATCCCTTTCTAACGGAAACGTGTTTTCCATTGCGTGTATAGGCCCACTCAGCAACTTAACATTTTGGATGGAAAACTTAAAGACTACTTGCCTTTCAAATTTCTTCGTCTACGTACGACCTAATCGCATCAGAGACCTTCCGCACCTGCTACGCCATCTCGGGTGAAGGTCACAGGTAAGGACTAACCAAGAGCAGCGCGTGTGTGTGTGCAGCGCCATAAATATGATATAGGCCTACAACTATTAATTTGAATACTACCCTGCTCCAAATATGAAAATGTCCCAGCGCTATGGTTGGACCTAATTGAACTCAGACGCTTGTCAGGGGACTGTGAGTGCGTGAGTGTGCGCGTGGGCGAGTGTGTGTGTGTGTGTGTGCGCGTGTGTGTGTGTGTGTGTGGGCACAAAGAGAGTCTAAAACCCGAGTCTAAAGTGTAAAAACACTGAGGAGGAGGATGAGGGGGATGAGAGGGAGGAAGAGGAGGTGGGCCACTTCCTGCCTGTTATTTCAGACAGGAAGTGAGCTTGCTACTATCAATGTCTGACCGAGACCACCATAGTGTGTGTGTGTGTGTGTGTGAGTGTTTGTTTTTTGAGCTATAGACAGAAAAAGATAAAGAGCCAAAAAGACCATGGCCACTTGGCCTTGTGTATAAATGCTCTGGACAGAGGGAAGAAGTCTAGTGGAAGGAGATCATATTTACAGAACAGTCTAGAGTATATGTGTGTGTGGCTGTGTGTGTGGCTGTGTGTGTGGGTAAGTGTGTGGCTGTGTGTGTGGGTAAGTGTGTGGCTGTGTGTGTGGGTATGTGTGTGTTTGTGGCTGTGTGTGTGTGTGTGTGTGCATGTGTATGTGAAGCAGCTGAACTGAGCAGGAAGACGAATGGCCCACAGGCCAAGTCATAGCAGCAGCACCCACAGAGGAACCACACACCACAAGAGGCCTATTCTCAGGCCCTCAGACTAGCCCTGGAGGAGACTGTTTGTGTGTGTGACTACTTTCCTGGATATGGTCTTTGCACCTAGTGTGTGTGTGTGGAACTAGGCTGGGGAGGTTGCTGTGTACACCTTTATGGGGCGTGTACTTACAAACCAGCTCCATTGGTCTGGGGATTTTCCCAGTGTCTCAAGGGTGACCAACTCAGTGGGGATGTGGACCCCCCCACACAGCCCCCTCGTCCCTCCGGTCTAGTGAGGGTGTGTGTAGGGAAACAGGAAGTCACAGCTGTGCTCATCACCTCGTATGTGTGTGTGTGTGATTTACATTGTTTCCATATCTCTCCTATTCCACTCATCGGCTTAGTATAGTGCTGCCTGCAGTTCCCACATCTCATACCAATACCATACGTTTCCAGAGCTGTTAAAGAAGAGAGAGAGAGAGAGAGAAAAGGAGAGAGAGAGGGAGAGAGAGAGATAGATAGAGAGAGAGAGAGATGGAGGGGGAGAGAGATGGAGGGGGGAGAGGGAGATGGAGAGAGAGAGAGAGAGAGAGAGAGAGAGAGATGGAGGGGGGGAGGGAGATGGAGAGAGAGAGAGAGAGAGAGAGAGATGGAGGGGGAGAGAGATGGAGAGAGAGAGAGAGAGAGAGAGAGAGAGAGAGAGAGAGATGGAGATGGAGGGGGAGAGAGATGGAGGGGGAGAGGGAGAGAGAGAGAGAGATGGAGGGGGAGAGAGATGGAGGGGGAGAGAGAGAGAGAGAGAGAGAGAGAGAGAGATGGAGGGGGAGAGAGATGGGAGGGGGAGAGGGAAGGTGGTTTATAAGGGCTAGTTAACACCCCTCTCTGTGGTCTCCTTCGGGAGAGCTTTGCTCTGGCCACTCTACTCTACTGTGCTCTACTTTACTGTGCTCTACTCAGCTCTGATATTTTCTATTCTTATGGTCTCTGCTCTGCTCTACTCTAGTCTGCTCTCCTGTATGAGAATTGGTTCTGATTCTGAATTCTCTGTGAGTGTTCCAGTATCACACATCCAGTTCCAGAGGAGGATCTATAAATGTAGTCTGGGTTTTAACAACCGCTCTGGGTCTCTGTGCTCCACTAACACTGCCTGCCTTTGTTTTGGTTACAGATAAAATCACTGAGGGGAGACAAGACAAGAGATAGAGACAGAGATCTCTCTTCTCTTTTTTTTATCTCTCTTCTCATTTCTATTCTTTAGGTACTTGTATAGAAGGATGGGGAAGGAGGGAGAGTGGCAATTGCAAGAAGGGTGTTTCGGTGAAGCAGTATTTGGCTTATCTATTTGTTCCAGCTGTTGTGTGATCAATATTCCTTAATGGTCCTTCTTGACAATACGCTTGCTGGTGTATCTCCATCGTGTATCATTATCTGTTATAGAAATCCTGTGTCTCATTCTACTCTTCTCCCTGCCCCCCACCACACACACACACACACACACACACACACACACACACACACACACACACACACACACACACACACACACACACACACACACACACACACACACACACACATACAAACACCTCTTGAATGATTACTGAGCCTGTGCGGGTATCGGCAAGGATGTGTGTGTGCGTGGACAGTACCAGACATATGGAGTTGATCAGAGCACCCGGTGCTGATGTTTTCTTTGGGAATGTTGACAGCCTGACAGACAAGGCGCTCCAGTGACACCGAATCTCCCCTCTCCTCTGGAGGAGGAGAGAGGGAGAGAGTGAGAGAGAGGGAGAGAGAGAGAGAGAGAGAGAGAGAGAGAGAGAGAGAGTGAGAGAGAGGGAGAGTGAGAGGGAGGGAGAGAGAGGGAGAGAGAAAGAGAAAGATAGAGAGAGAGGGAGAGGGAGAGGGAGAGGGAGAGAGAGAGAGAGAGAGAGAGAGAGAGAGGGGGGGAGAGGGAGAGGGAGAGGGAGAGGGAGAGGGAGAGGGAGAGGGAGAGGGAGAGGGAGAGAGAGAGGGAGGGAGGGAGGGGGAGAGGGGTAGAGGGAGAGGGAGAGGGAGAGGGAGAGAGAGGGGGAGAGAGAGAGAGAGCATAGAAGAACAGGAGAGGAGAGGAGGAGAAAGAAAAAAAATGACATCACGGCTGTGACTGCCCCCTTTTCCCTTTTTCCTCTCTCTCTCTCTCACTCTTCCACACTCTCCCTCTCTGCCCCCGCTCTCTTCCTCACACTTCTCCTCTCTCACACACACGCACTCAGAGGAACTTTTCTCTCCCTCTTTTTTTTTCAAATGATTTTGAGCGCGTGGTGGAAGAGGCATTAGCAGACTGGCAGTGGGTGCAGAAGCCTCACAGACTGAGCCCTGAGACAAAACCACAGAAGAAGAAAGAGAGACACAGAGACAGAGAGAGAGAGAGAAGGGAGAGAGACAGAGAGAATAGACTGACAGATAAAACAGGACAGGCAGATAGACAAGCAGACGGATATCTTTCTTCACACCTGAACCCAGGAGGCTTGGAAGATATCAGACACATCTGGATTGGAGAAGAGCACCCTCATCATCCTCATTGGAGAAGAGCACCCTCATCATCCTCATTGGAGAAGAGCACCCTCATCATCCTCATTGGAGAAGAGCACCCTCATCATCCTCATTGGAGAAGAGCACCATAATCATCCTCATTGGAATTTAACAGATTTTCACAGCCTTTTGGGGGGGGTTTATTCCTTGATTTTGGAACAATGCTTCATATAAGGAGACACAGGAGGACATAGGACAGCTTCATCACCATCATCACCATACTCCTCATCATTGCAGTTGGTATCTTGTCAGTTTATTATCGAAGGACTGTTTGGGTCTAGCGGGCAAAAGGACTGTATCTGCTGGTCGCCGCCATGTCTTCTCTGTGGAGGAGTTCCTCCGTGGTGCTGTGGACCTGGCTCTGGTGCTGCCTAGTCCAGACGTCGTCTTCCTGGCCGGCTCTCCAGGGACAGCGGTCCCTCCAGGCCCAGTCCGCCCGCCCGGGGCCCCCGGCCCCCCTCAACCTGTCGGAGAGCGTGGAGAGCAAGGTGGAGCGCCTGGGCCAGGCCTTCAAGAAGAACGTGCGCGTCCTGCGGGAGAAGAGCGCGCGCCTCGACCTGGTCTTCCTCGTGGACGAGTCCTCCAGCGTGGGAGCCAACAACTTCCTGTCCGAGCTGCGCTTCGTCCGGAAGCTGCTGTCCGACTTCCCGGTGGCGGCGGAGAACACGCGCGTGGCTCTCGTCACCTTCTCTTCCAAGACCCACGTGGTGACGCGCGTCGATCACATCTCGGCGCCCAAGTCTCACCAGCACAAGTGTTCCCTGTTCAACCAGGAGATCCCTGCCATCACCTACCGAGGCGGAGGGACCTACACTAAAGGAGCCTTCCAGCGTGCAGCGGTGAGTGTGTTGACACTGTGTGTGTGTGTTGAGATTGTGAGTTAGTGTGTGTGGGTGATTAGAAGCACTATTCAAGTGTCCAAGGCTATGTGTGGTTTTGAATATGACTGTCTGGTCTGAAAGGTAGCATAAGTTCTCTTATGTGTGTATATATATATATATATATATATACATATATATATATGTGTGTGTGTGTACAGTAAGCTGTATATACAGTGTATCTAAATGATAAGTCTGTGCCGTTCCATGTGTTTATGTTTGTTGAATGAATCTGTTTCCTAGATGGTTTGAGAGCAGTGTGTGTGGTTTTGTGAGATCAATGTAAGTATGTGTGTGTGTGTTTGTGTTTTTGTTTGAATGACATCCTGTGGGGGACATTCCTCTGTCCTCTAAGTGACACACCAGAGTTGGGGAGAAGTTATCGTGCAGGGAGGCGGTACAGACTTTCTAGTGATGAAAATACACACACACACAAAAATAAACACACACAAACACACACTCTTGAAAACAATGAAGCACTGTGTGGGATGTGTTCAAGCTGTATATCTTGAAAAAAAAGATGCATTTTTGGGGGGGTGTCAGTAATACAGCTTGTACCCACTACTTACAACATTCATCTGCTAACTCCCCCATAGTAACCTGAAAGCTCTTATCTGTGATGGTAAGAACCATGACTGGGCTAGACGCAGCGAGGTTCAGGCCCGTCCATGTAGCCTAAACGCAGACGGAGGGGAAGGGAGGAAGCTGCTTGTGTTTGGGACTAGGTTGCTTGAGGTCACAGGGGTTCAACTGGTAGCTAGTTTATGGTTTGTTGATGTGACACACAAACACACACACACACCCTTCCGAACATGTGGTAGAATCAATCAGTCAAATCCAACCAGCTGTACACGCAGACACACAAGAGAGCACAGAGAACAACACAATATCAACTCCTATGTATGTACCCCCCAGTGAATATTTGGGATTTACACTATGAAGCTCATTGGACTGTTGTCCACGACTGACCTCACAGTCTTAGTTTAGCCACACGGTCTGTTTTAGCATCGCACTGGTACCCTGCTTAGCACTTAGCCCCATGTGTTTCAGTGCTGTGAGCCCTAGCCCGAGGCTAGGCTTATGCTAACATGCTGACGCTAGCTCTTTTGGGTCTGTCTGATAAGAGCGTGGCTTGGCTCGAACACAGCAGCAGCTAGCCTGCTATCAGGGGAATAGATTTCTCAGAACAGCATCTGTTCCTCTTATCACACCGCTAATAAACATTATGTTTGGGGAGATTTATCATGTGTAGTTGTAAATTGTCGGCCATGGATTATTTTTAGAGGAGCGATAAGTCTCTGTCGGGTTTTATGTTTGCTTCTTATTTGACATATTTGGAGTTAAGCGGTTGTTAGAAAAAACCCTCTAATGTAGTGGAGCGTTTTGATTAGGTTACTGTAAATCTTGTTTTTGTGGCTGAACTGTTGGCTATGAGTAATGGGACTGCAATCCTCTGACTACAGCCTCTGTGATGTGAAGGTGGAAAGATAGCCTTATCTGATACGTCTATCTGTTTAGAAAAGGCCGGTATCCAGGCATGGAGTCTAACTTCCCATTGCCATTTAGACTCTCTTCCCATCTTCTTCTCTCCTCTTCTCTTCATCTACCCCAATTTAAGAGGAAATATAGAGGAAGGACCTTTTTTTATGTTCCTCTGAATATCTTTCTGTGTTACAAAAAGTAGTAGTTAGTAGGCGAGTTAGTAGGCCTGTTCTCATGAGTTTCTGGCTCTTCTGGTGTGTCTCTTCAGGGCACCTGGGGCGCTAATGTTACCGAAAACTGTGGTGGACGTAACAATAACGACTTAGTTTATTCTCTTGGCTCACGATGTGTTGTAAGTGCAGCAGAATGCTGGGATCCATTAAAGATACATTTTTCCGCCACTGGTGCATGTACAGACAGAGCTTTCCTCCAGGGCTCTCTCCCTCTCCCTCTCCCTCTCCCTCTCTCTCTCTCTCTCTCTCTCTCTCTCTCTCTCTCTCTCTCTCTTCCTCTCTCTCTCTCAACCTATCCTCTCCTCTTTTTGACAGGAGCCTACTGTGTACATAAAAACATATCCTTGTGGCAGTGTTACTTTTGTAGGTTCAAGAGGGGGATGTAGGGCTGTTTTAGAGGGAGCGACTGTTATGTTGGTTTATGCGAGTGAAAGTGCAAGCCCTGTCATGAAACACTGATATCTTTACGAAGCATGCTTTACTCTCATAGTGTATGGTGCTACAGAAACCGACTATTTTCAACCCTTTTCGAATTATAATAACTCTGTAGTCAGCATAGAGCCCTCATCGTTAAAGTGTTCCCTCCTCTCGGCGTGTAACGGTTAACCGACGACTTTGATTAATGAGTTCCATCCACATTTTCATAACCTCACTGATAAAAACAAATAAGACGATAATTTATCTGCTGCCTGGATTCAAGCGACCTCCTCTCTCTCTCCTAACTGTGCCTTATAGAGGGGATTTGCCTCTGGGTTGCCATGTCCTGGCAGAAATCCACCTTCTCAAGCCTCGGCTTCAGCAGGTGCCAGAGACACACTCAAAATAACTGAATCTGGCGGCCCACTGTGTCAGTTTGCTCTAATCGTTGCGTAACAGGAGAAAAAGGAGAGAGAGGGCGAGAGAATAGAAAGAATGTTGCTGGTTTTCCGCCATAAGTTTTCTAATGTTTTTACCTGAATGGGGTTTGGCTGGGTTCTGCTCACTTGAATCTGGGTCATAATGAAAATATGACTGATTTAGTTCCTCTGTAAAGTGGCACTTCAAGGCAGCCATGTGGTGTGTATTTGAGGATAAGTGTGTATAAATTTGCTTGGCAGGTGTGTCATTAACTCTTAACTTCCTCTGCTATGACATGTTCCAGAAATTCCTAATTCGATTCCCTTCTCCTGCCTCTCCTTTTCCGACATTGCAATCACATACGTATTTAGAAAAGCCCGAACATCAGGCACACACGCGTGCACACACACACGCACACACACACACACACGCACACAAACCTACTGGGGAAGTGCAGCTGCATGTCCTCAGACAGCTCAAATGGTCCATGCACCCTCTTTTTCCTACAGTGTGTGTGTGTGCGCTTGAGAGAGCAGCATATGGGGTATTGAGTTTTTTTTTTATATAGTTATTTCGTAATAGCCCCCCCTTTCCCCACCCCTATCATTCCCCCACCAGGTCAACCCTGGGTCTCACCCCAGACTGAGAATTCCAGAGATGTTGGCCCCATAGTGCTGTTGACCCCCACAGTGTTTATGAGCCCAATTATAGAGGACAAGAGAGGAGGGATTGCAGTCCCATTGCAGTCAAAATATGTGAGGTTGTGTTTCCAAACATCTGTTAATGGGCTGTTTAACAGGAAACCGTGAGGAGAAAATGTTTTCACGGCCCGATTTAAAGAGGTGTTGAGATATGCCGTCGAAAAAACAAGCAATGTTGAAATTGTGCAGGAACATCAGTGTCACTCATGTTAGGAGATGTCAGAACACCGGAGGTTCTTTCGTGTCATCGTTGCTTGCGATGTCACGTCGGAATCTTGCGAAGGGAGCCCCCGGAACCAAGACGACAGCTCTCTAACGATGATGCGATAACCGCGTCATGGCAACCACGTGTAGCTGTGTCTTTGGAACTTCCCCACACACTTCACAACTTTCAGCCTAGAGTACAGCCGCTTCAGCGAGCTTGCTTTTTTTCGCCATTGTATTTCTCAGTGATTATCATCTTGCTTTCCGAACATGGGAGGTTTTTGTGAGCTCCAACCCTGGGATCCGGGTGTGTTGAGTGTGTGGAGCAGCGAGCCCAGCAGGAGGTCTCTCCCCTCGGCCCTGGAGCTCCTAACCCACCTGGATACAGACTGGCTCCTGGTCGTTCGCTAGCGACTGAGCTCTGATCATTGGGAACTTTCAAATAAATCTCACAGGTTTATTTTGGCAGCATGTTCAGAGTATGACTCAGTTTCTTTGGGTAGATTTAGATCAGTCTAACTTGTGGGAAGTTGGTGATTAGATGGGTAAAACTAACACCTCCTTTATGGATGGGATGACTCAAAGTGTTTCACGCGATAAGAAGTGGGGGGGGGGGGGGGAAGAAGAGAGAGTTGAGAGAGGGGAAAGAGATGAATAGATAGCCATCGGAAAACCAGCAAAAAGAAGGGAGAAAGTGAGAAATACAGAGAGATTTGGTGGACATCAAAGGAGGTGAGAGGTGGATGGAGGTAAAGAAAGGTCTTTGTTCTGGCCCCGGGGTGACGGGGAGGCCCAGGCTCGTGATAAGAAAGGATAGTGTTTCCTCTCTCATCTTGTCATGTCTGTATCCATCCCTGCCCTCCCCCCCCCCCCCCCCCCCCCCCCCCCCCCCGGGGGTGTCAGCCGCTAACATGGATGGAGGAGAGGAGGAAGTGGAAGAGAGGAGTGGGGGAGAACGAGAGTTTGAGAGAAATTGAGAAGTGGTTGGAGGTGGAGAAACGCAAGCTCTCTGGTCTGGCCTCTGATAAGATCTGCTAAGGTTGGCATCTCCTCTGCTGAGCCCAGCTCTACCCTCTCTTTCTCTGTCACTGTCTCTCTCTTTCTCTCTCTTTAACAGAGATTGATGAGGACACAGCCAGTCTCCCGGCCAGACCTAGATAAGACACAGACAGGAATGTCTTTTATAAAACTCCAACCATGAAGACACAGTACCAGAGCTGTGCGTGAGCCTCTGCTCAGTACTAACACGCTTTCATGTTCCTGACTCACATACTTACATTTACATTTAGTCATTTAGCAGACGCTCTTATCCAGAGCGACTTACAGTAAGTACAGGGACATTCCCCCCGAGGCAAGTAGGGTGAAGTGCCTTGCCCAAGGACACAACGTCATTTTGCATGGCCGGGAATTGAACTGGCAACCTTCTGATTACTAGCCCGCTTCCCTCACCGCTCAGCCACCTGACTCCCTCAACTAACTGTTCTACTTGAGGAGAGAGGGGAAAAAAGAAAGGATGACATAGGTAAAGAAATTATGGGAAGGAAAGTCTTAGTGCTAGTACAATCCCACCTCCTGCACACTATTTTCCCACTGACATTCTCACAGTATACTACAGTATATTCTCTGGGAACAGACAGCATTGTACCTTTTCAATGCAGTGCCATTGGCCCTGGTGTCGTGTGGCCCTGCCAGCCTGTCTCTCTCTAGGACCCAGGTGACTCAAAGTGTCCGGGGAAGACGTCATGGTTCTGAAAGACCAGTGTGTGTCCAGAACAGGGCACACGGCCCCTGGGTGAAATGGCTCAGCTCCAGGGTGGATTTGGAAGGAAACTAGAATGGGAAATAGAAAGCACTGAGTCTTCAGGTCATGTTTCTGGAGAGCACCTGTCATCACTGATGCTGCAAGGAGATGACCCCTAAGACTGAGGGGTCTGCTGTTATAGGTAACTGCCGAGAGATGCATGGCAGGTTGAGGGACACACACACGCACACCACACACACTCACAACACACACAGTGGGTCAGATGAGTTAGAGAGAGAGAGAGAGAGAGTTAGAGAGGGGAAAGAGAGAGAGAAGGGAAAGAGATAGAGAGGGGGAGAGAGAGGGGAGTAGAAAGAGAGGAGTAGAGAGAGAGAGGAGCAGAATGAGAGATAGAGAGCAAGAGAGAGAGAGAGTACTGTAGAGATAGAGAGTGTATAATGGTCTGTAACTTTGTCCCTGTCTGTTACAGCACCTATGTGACTCTTAAGGATGTTATGATTGGTGGTGATACGTCGGCCTGCAACATGCTATCGAGGGTGTGTGTGTGTGCGTGTTTAAGTGGCGTACAGGGCTGTGTTAGCATGACTGGGTGTTGACTTACCCTTGGCTGGAGGAAGGTTGCTAACAGGCTGTTCTAAATGAGCCCTGGAGGACCCAGTGTCTAGTCAGGCAGCTGTGTGTGTGTTTGTGAGTGTGTGTGTGTGCGAGACTGTGAGTGTGTGTGTGTGAGTGTGCGTGGCTGCGTCGATTACCATGTACAACCTGTTTGTGTGTTTGTGGATGTTGCATGCCTCCCAGTTGGCGTGTAACTAGCTGTGGTCTGTTCTAGCTAGCTCTCGTCCTACAGCAACACTGACTCCAGTGGAAAGAGCAGCGAATCTGTGTACTAGAGATGGAAAACACACCCCAGAACCAAGAACCTGGACCAGAACCTGCATATCTCCAGACCACAGTCACTGGTCCAATCTACTGGCACGTGTTTCCTCACCAGTGGTTGTACGGTTCTGAATGCACCACTTCATACTTATCATTCTCGATCTGTGACGCAGTTGTTGAATTTAAATTCAGTGTGTGTGTGTGTGTGTGCGCAATTGCTGTGTGTGTGTGTGGGGTGTGTGGATTGGGACTGAGGCCCAGGGTGTGCAGTAATGTGTTTGTGTTTGCGGTCATCATGTGTGTCAACACAACATCAGCTCCATTCCTCCCTGTGTTCCCTGGTCTCTCTCTCCCTCCGTGGGTCAGAACTCAGAGTCCGGAAGTCTGGTCTGGTTAGCCAGACATCCCTGGTCCCTGCTCCCAGGTCCCTGATCCTGACCACAGAGAAATCCCTGCAGACCGGCCGCACGTCAGGATGTAAAGCACTGCAGCCACAAGGAATTATCTAATTACCTCTTCAATCCTAATGGAGCCAAACATTGTAAAAAACACACACACACTGGGGGAACCAAACATGCATGCACACATACACGCCAACACACACACACAAACACACACAAACACACCCTCTCATAGTTGTTTTGAAATGAGCTAAGGATATTGAGAGAAAATGAGAGCAATCTATCTTTTCAGATATGTGAAACACTATCCGAAGTCCAGCCTTAGCAGAGCAGCTGGTGGTTTCAACAGACCAGAGCAATCTCCCCCAGAGTCTCCATCAAACATCTTTCCTGGTGTGTCACACACGCTTTGACACCCATAAGCCCAGATATGGCAACACACACACACACACATTCACCTCTCACTCAACAAAGGTCTTCACCGTAGCAGGCAGCTCCCAGTCAGGTTCAAAGAGAAAAGATACATGCTGCTGACACCAATGTGTGTGTGTGTTGGTGTGTGTGTGTTGGCGTTTGTGTTTCTTCATATCTGTCTGTGAGTTTCAGTTTTAGTGTGTGTTTGTGTGTGTGTGTGTGTTGGTGTGTGTGTGTTGGCGTGTGTGTTTCTTCATATCTGTCTGTGAGTTTTAGAGTGTGTGTGTGTGTGTGTGTGTGTGTGTGTGTGTGTGTGTGTGGGGGGGTGTCAGAGAGGGTATCTGATAAGAGCAGTCCAGGAGGTTGATACTCTGGCGGCAGGCTGGGACATCAGGGAGGTGTCGTCTGAGGAGAGGAACCAGCCGTGTCAACAGTCAGGAGCCTGGCTCAGTGTGAACTCAGACTGGAAGAGCTTCACCATGAAGCAGTAGGTCATGGCGGTGGATCCCTGGGGGAGGGGGGAGGGGGGGAACATTACGGCGATGCACCAGGCAAGAAGACAAACTTCAATGAAGCCTCAATCAATGTTACTCTTTACTCAATTGGTACTGAATGGGACTCAGTGGTGCTAAATGTTACACAGGGGTACTCAATGGTACTCAGTCACTCAAAGTTACTCAGTGTTACTCATTATTATTCAATGCTTAACTGTGTAAAAGCACAGGGGATAACTGTTGGCTGTAGAGTTAGTTCTGCCTAGTCACTTGTTATGTTAAACGTTCTGCCTGCCTGTAATGAGCTGGTATGTGTGTGTTTGTTGTGGCTGACAGGACGTGGCCCAGGGATGAGTGTGCCAGGGTTGGACTCACTGCAGTAATTAGCCCTTCTGTTGTGTTTTCAGCCTCAATAAAACCTCATTCCTGGAGAGGCCAAAAAACTTTCACTTTCTCCCCTCCCCTTTCTTTTCTCTCTTTCTCCCTCTTCTCTGTTCCTCCTCCTCTCTCTCTCTCTCTCTCTCTCTCTCTCTCTCTCTCTCTCTCTCTCTCTCTATCCCTCTTTATGCTTTCTTTCTCTCACTAACTATCTCTCCCCCTCTCTCCCTTTCTCCCTCCATCCCTCCACCCCCCCCCTCTCTCTTTCTCTGGTCTTCTGGCAGGGAGCAGGTCTGTCAGTACGTGATATAGATCCCTCTAACCCTTCAGGTTCTTTAAAGGAAAAACAAAAGAACACAATTATAATCAGCCCGGTTTCAAGATACCCAAACATAGGGAGATGTTGTTGCCCGGCAACGGAATGTTTGTATCGCTTTTATTCTTGTTTTTTTATGAATTACAATTTTTCTGTCCAGCGTTGCCTCAGGAGCAATAAAACCCATCGCGTTCTTCGCCTGCGATCCTGAACAGGTCCGGTACGGGGTTCTAGAACTTGGAACGATGAATTTAGATGAAAACTCTCACAATTAGCTTCTGGTTACTTTTAGTGCGTTCTGTTCACGTCATTTTAAGAAATCTGTTGACGCACGTAACCATAATAAGGGGTTATCTTACCATACTAAACATCAGTCTCCATCACAGACAGACGAGTAAGTACCCTGGCCTGGCCTGGGAGACTTCCCTGCTGACACACCACGCAGAGCCAAGAAACAGAGGGCAGGCCCATTCATCTGGAGAGAGAGAGAGAGGGCGAGGGATGGGGGGAGAGGGGGGAGAGTGAACGAGAGGGGGAGACGGGGGAGAGAGAAAGAAGAAAGACATGGGGGAGAGAGAGATACATGAGGAAGAGAGAGAGAGAGACATGGGGGGAGAGAGAGAGACATGGGGGGAGAGAGACATGGGGAGAGAGAGACATGGGGGAGAGAGAGAGACATGGGGAGAGAGAGAGAGAGACATGGGGAGAGAGAGAGACATGGGGAGAGAGAGAGAGACATGGGGAGAGAGAGAGACATGGGGAGAGAGAGAGACATGGGGAGAGATAGAGACATGGGGAGAGAGAGAGAGAGACATGGGGAGAGAGAGAGACATGGGGAGAGATAGAGACATGGGGAGAGAGAGAGAGAGACATGGGGAGAGAGAGAGACATGGGGGAGAGAGAGACATGGGGGGAGACGGAGGGAGACAACAGCGGAGGAAGAGAAGAAAGATGGACAGAACAGAAGAGAGGGAGGGAAACGGCACGTCGAGCCAGAAGAGCAAGCGTGTCCGTTTTCGTAGCATGGTTTCAATCAGGTCCAGATGAGGCGGACGAGGCAGGCAGCAGGCCCGTGCCGCTGGCGGACGGTCAGGAGACTAAAGCCTCCAGTGATCCCGGTGATCCAGCCTGGACTCTCCACAGACGAGGCCCCGCAGACAGACTAGATCTCAGTACTGGAGGGATCTGACCTGAGCCTCCCCGGATCGACCCCTCCTCCTGTACGCACTCCCTCTGGGATCCTGCGTGTGTTTGTTTCGTGCAACGTTTCAGCTGGATCAAGTCTGAGCTTCGTGGATTTGCTTCACTAATGACTAGATTTCCTCGAGTTCCAGTGTTGAGCGATGTTCCAGGTTCCCTTATAAGGGGTTTAGATCGCTCCTTGCTCGTGTAGTCTGGTCACGTACACTTCTGTAGAAGGAGGTTTTCTTTTCAAATATACAATGTGTCACATTTAATGTCTTCCCCCTTGCGGGTCTCAGTCTGAATAAGGTTTCCTGGGGTCTGTGTCTCCTGTCCTGTAGACCTAACCAGTGGGAGACCCTTCAGACAGAATCTTCCCCCCAGCGGTTCTACTGTTTGTGTGCAGGACGCGTTCTATGGAGCCACTGGGTCCTGGGTTCTAGAACCTTGTTACCCGGTGGATCCCAGAACTCCGGTCCTGTGAGTCTGAAGCATGGTGTGTGTGTGTGTATGTGCGCGATCTCTTTACCCCTTGACCACTCTACTCTGTTCAATTACGTTGACTGTCACCAACTGATTGGAGCACTCGGTCTTTCTTAATGTCTCATTCTGTGGATTACCAGAAGGAGGGCATGGGGCGTGTAATTGAGTAGGTTTTAGTATGCCGGGCCAGACTGTGTTCCCTCCTGATCGAGGGTGTGGAATTAGCTCCTTGTCCGCCTTCTGTCTCCTGTCCCCTCTCTATCTCTCTCTCTCTCTGGTGACACGGTTGATTAATGGTGTTATGACAGGTTCTATCAGAGCTTACATGAACAGCCCTTCTATCCTGCGTGTTTGTAACTGCTATCGCTTTCTTGTTCTCAAACTCTCTCCCTCTCTCGCTCCCTTTTTCTCTGGCTTCGTCCCTTCCTGTCTCTCTTTCCCCCCCCCCTCTCTCTCTCTCTCTCTCTCTCTCTCTCTCTCTCTTTCTTTCTGAAGGGACAGAGCTGTATTTCTCACTGTGTGTGTGTTTGTGTGGTGTACTGTATGTGCCTCGCTATGGTTACTGCTGAGTGTCAAACTAACATGTGACATTGAGTTGTTTCGATGGCCTCTTCATGTGTCTGACTCTGTCTCTGGTCCACAGCTGTCAGCCAGACCAAGGTTCCTGTCCCAGCTCTGAGCTGGGAGTGAGAGAGAGTCTATTTCCTTCTGTCTCCACTGTGTCTAAACAACGTGATTCCAGAAGGATACATGTGCTCACAAGACTGGATTTTAAAATATCAAGATGTGATAATGATGATAGTTATCATTTAATTTTGTTTACGTATTTGATGAATAAAGATGTTTTTTAGCCACATAGTTCATAAAACAGCATGTCCTCTGTAAGATTTGGTACCAGAGTCCAGTGTTGGGGCCCTTGTTCTTATCCACTGGGCAGCTCTGATTGTTGTTGTTATTCTTGCCAGGGGAGCCAAGAGCCGATAGCATGTCAAAACAAGCGCTCCCACTTCCGAACCAATGGGGGGTTGGGGGCAGGGGGTGGCGTGGGCTCTTTCCAAACGGATGCAGTCGAGTTGAATCTTTAGCCCTTCTGGAATGTCTCGTGGAGATATTTGGGAAGGGAGAAGGAGGGGAGGGAGGACGGGGGGATGGAGGACGGGGGGAGGGGAGGGAGGAGGGGAGGAGGGAGGACGGGGGGAGGGAGGAGGGAGGAGGGGGGGAGGGAGGACGGGGGGGAGGGAGGAGGGGGGGGAGGGAGGAGGGGAGGAGGGGGGGAAGGGAGGAGGGGGAAGGGAGGAGGGGTGGAGGGAGAAGGATGGGAGGGAGGAGGGGAGGAGGGGGGAAGGGAGAAGGAGGGGGAGGGAGAAGGAGGGGGAGGGAGGAGGGGGGGGGAGGGAGAAGGAGGGGGAGGGAGGAGGAGGGGAGGGAGGAGAGGGGGATGGAGGAGGAGGGGAGGGAGGAGAGGGGGATGGAGGAGGGGGAACGCAGCCAGCGGACACAACACCAGCATGTTCTGGAGATGTACCGAACACAGTCAGGTACAACGGATGTGTTTGAGTCTCCATACGCACACATGCCCGGACACACACACACATACACACACATACTGTATACACACATACACACACATACTGTATACACACATACACACACATACTGTATACACACATACACACACATACTGTATACACACATACACACAGGCACACGGTTTGATGAAAGACTTGAGGCAGGGGTTTACAAAGGATAGAGGAGAGTGAAGAGGATTGCTTGATTTGCATTCAGGATGGGCACCAGAATGCCATGCATATGGGCACCTTTGATTAGCGGGGCACATTGGCACAGCAGTGCCCCCTGAGGCTCTGAAGCCCAGGGTATTCTGTCTGAAGCCCCACACCTGCCTACCACATGGCACCTGTCCAACATGGCACCTGTCCTGTCCAATAGGAATCCCATGAGATGAACCAGGATGTCAAGTCAACCCAGCATCTGGTCGCCTGGACAGAGGTCTGTTATCAGGAAATGGACGGGTGCCTAGTGTACACACACACACTGTACAGTGTGTGTGTGTGTGTGTGTGTGTGTGTGTCTGAGACTCCGAGCCAAAACGAGGTGTCGTTCATGCCAGCATCGAAATCCTACAATTAAGATAGGCCCTATGGCCTGTGTGTTTGTCTTAATGTGAAAAGTTTTATGTGTGTGTGCGTGAGGGAGGACGTGTGTGTCGTTGTGTGTAAACTGTACAGGAATAGGTGTAGTTTATTACTACAGTGAAGCCCCTTTCCTCTCCTGCTCTAACATTGTGGTCTCTATATTGATGGGGTAATTAACCAGAGCTATGTGTGCCTATGTTATTAGTGGGTGTGCATGTGTAGGGTTACTGTGGTGTGTGTGTGTGTCACGTCACACACACACACCACAACCCCTGTGCCTTTGAGCAGCCGGTCTATAAAAAAACTTTAAAACACACACACTCTTCTGGCGTCCCTTTCCCCCACCACACACACACACACACCGCATTGACATCACTGTGGTGACAGCAGGCAGGGGCTGGGGAGGGCCAGGGAGAGCCAGCTAGGGCCTTTCTCTCCGTAACGAAGCAGCCTGCCTGGGTGCACTGACAGCTGGATAGAGGGCGTAGCGAACCTCCCTGTGATGGGAAAGAACCAGGGAGTCTGGGACTGGAGGATCAGAGAGGCCAGGCTTCTTCCTCCCTCCCTCCCTCCCTCCCTCCCTCCCTCCCTCCCTCCCTCCCTCCCTCCCTCCCTCCCTCCCTCCCTCCCTCCCTCCCTCCCTCCCTCCCTCCCTCCCTCCCTCCCTCCCTCCCTCCCTCCCTCCCTCCCTCCCTCCCTCCCTCCCTCCCTCCCTCCCTCCCTCCCTCCCTCCCTCCCTTCCTCCCTTCCTCACTTCACGGGCTCTGTAATTACGTCTCCTCCGCCAGAGATGCTTGAAGTGCGGCCAATTAAACAATAAAGAACAGAGCTCTTTCTCTCACTCTCTCTGTCTCTACCTTTCTTTCTCTCTCTCTGTCTCTCTCTCTGTCTCTCTCTGTCTCTCTCTCTCTCTCTCTCTCTCTCTCTCTCTCTCTTTCTCAGACCGGTCACACCCTCCCTCGCCTCATTTCTCACATTCACACCCTCTGCTCTGCCTCTCTCTCATCCTCTTTCCTTCTCTACATCCTTTTATTTTGGTTTCCTGGGATCTCTCATCATACCCATATCAGCCCACATCACTCCCCTCCCTCCGTCTCTCTATCTCTCCTCCATCTCTTATCTCCTCCACCCAGGTATGTTTGTTTTCTCTGTCTCCGAATTTGCTTTCTTTAACCATTTTTTTCCCTTTCTTTTATTCTCTCCTAATCTCTCTTCCAACGCCTGTGGGCCCTGACACAGCTAATGTCTCTCCTTCTCAGCGGAGAAAAAAGAAACGTCGCTTTGACTTTAATGCCCTGTCTAATTGTATGGGGAGCATTGTAAACCTGAGCTAAAGTTAGACTGAGAAATGAAGAGTGTGTGTCTGTGTGTGTGACTGTGTGTCTGTGTGTATCCGTTTGCACACTCGTGTGCGGGTGTTTGTGTGTGTGTGTGTTTGTGTGTGTGTTTGTTTGTGTGTGCGTGTGTTTGTGTGTGTTTGTGTGTGTGTTTGTGTGTGTGTGTGTGTGTATGTGTGTGTGTGTTTGTGTGTGTGTTTGTTTGTGTGTGTGTGTGTGTGTTTGTGTGTGCGTGTGTGTATGTGTGTATGTGTGTGTGTGTGTGTGTGTGTGTGTGTTCTGACTGTCCACTGCTGCAGTGCAGCATGTGCATACAGCCCTGTTAGCGGGCCGCCCCAGACGGGATGATTACTGGACTGTCTCTCCTTCCTGCCCTCCTCTACCCGAGCCTCTCGTGTTGTTGTTGTCATGCCGACGAGCCTCATAGCTGGGTTTGAGGGCCCTTCACTTGTGGTTGTTTACTGGGATGACTTCACCTCATCATTCATTTCGCTGACGTCAGCGAAATTGGAAAAAACGTCAACCCGCTGGGCTTTTCGCCGATCCAGTGGTGTGTTCGGTTCAGCGAGGAGGGGGGGGGGTTTCGCCTCAAATAACACCTCGGCGAAGGCCGTTCGACCCCTGTGGCACTCCTTGTTCCGCCGCGCGCTCACGCTCTCTCCCTCTCTTGTTGCCTTCCGACAGCAAATCCTGCGGCACTCGCGTGCCAACGCCACCAAGGCCATCTTTCTGATCACGGACGGCTACTCCAACGGCGGCGACCCCCGGCCCGTGGCGCTGGTGCTGAAGGAGCAGGGCGTGGAGATCTTCACCCTGGGCATCTGGCAGGGGAACATCAGGGAGCTCCACGACATGGCGTCCCAGCCCAAGGACCAGCACTGCTACCTGGTCCACAACTTCGCCGAGTTCGAGGCGCTGGCCCGCCACGCGCTGCACGAAGGTGAGGGAGGATGTGTGTGTGTGGTGTGTTTTTGTGGCGCGTGTGTGAGTCTTCCATGTAGTTATTGTAGCTATAATGACAGATTTATCTCTTGTGGTTTATCTTTTGGATTCAGCTCGCTTGTTTATTTCTCATCTTAAAGGGAGATTCCGCTGAAGTGAGTCGATGGCTGCGTACGCAGTCCCTCGTCCTCGCGGCTCGCTGTTCAGAATAGA